>NC_060283.1:36769009-36770912 GCF_021613505.1 Equus quagga | reverse complement strand
ACACACCACACACAATCACACATCACACACACCACATATATATACACACATACACATCACACACACCACACATACACACACACACATCACACACGCATGCGCATCACAAACACCACACACAATCACACAACACACACACCACATACATATACATACACATATAAACACACACCACACACATCACACACATGCATGCACATCACACACACCATACACACATGACATATCACAGATCACATACATACACACATATATCACACACCACACACACATGCACATCACATACATATACACACATACACATCACACACACACGACATATACACACTCCACATGCACATACGCACCACACACACATCACACATATACACACATACACCACACACACACATACACATCACACACACCACACATGCACACCACATGCATACACCACACACACATCACACACACTACACAAATACATACCACGCACACACACACATCACACACACACCACACATATACACACACTGCACGTATACACCACACACACATACATATCACACATACATACCACACACACACACGCCACATGCATACAACACACATATGCATACACACTCCACACACACATACACACCACACGCACATACGTACACACACCAGCGGGGACGGTGGGCATTTGGCACTGCCGTGCTCCTGGCTGAGGAATTCAGGGGCTAATTTGTGTGTAGGGCCGTCTCCTGTGAAATACTCAACAGATCAGGCCCCTGAGTGGCTGCCTGTCCTGTGCCATCTGTGCCGGCGACTTTGCACGGGGCATGCATGGGGCAGGCCGAGGAGGGGCGAGGAGGAGAGAGTCGCCTGGGACCCAGGCCCAGGCTGTGTGAGCTTTCAAAACGCACAGAGACTAGTCATGTTCACTCCACCCCACTCACCGTGGCTTTGCCAAAGCACACGCAGGAACCCAACTTCCCCGAAGATGACGTGTCGCCCGGATGCCAAGTTCTCCAGAGAGCTGGGGCTGCAGCTTCTCCCGGCACCTGAGCTGTTTGGTGCAGAAGATGTAACCTTACCTTTTATCAGCAAAATGCCATGCTCATTGCCAAAGTGATGGATTGAGTTGTTTAAGGCGTGGATGGCGCACCCAGACAGCCTGGCTTCCTAGACTCTGAGTGTTTATTTGTAAAATGGGCGTAAAGATAATACTCACTTTGGAGGGTTGTGAGGATTAAATGCGCTAATACATGGAAAGAACTTAGAATCATGCTTGGTCCTTAACGAGCTCACAGTAAGTATAAAAAAATCATCATTAGTATCACAGAAAATTTGGAACATCAAAATAAGCAACACTGTACATAACATTAGAATCCCCCAACCCATATGCATGAAATAAAAATTTTGCAGGAGATGGAGAAATGTTTATGAAGCAGAGTGAGTGTGTGCAAACAGCAAGTTTTTCTCCAGAAGAACGTGCAGAAAATGTTGACAGGAGTTCTCTCTGAGATTAATCTTGATTTTAATTTGTTCTCTGCTTATTTGAATTTTCAGATTCATCTGAGCATTTATGACTTCTATAACTATTTTTAAAATAAGGAAAGAAAATGAAATGAACAGTTACTAAGCTCCCAGAGATAGGAGCTCTCAGCGCCTGAATGTACATCTTTCAGCCTTCTGAAAAAGATATATATACTTCTATTTAAGAAATAAAATAACATTCTTCAAACTATTTTTTAGCCTACTCTTCCCTTCAAATATTTGTTTTGAAATTTTTCAAGCCTACAGAAAAGTTGAAGAATAGAATATTTCAGAGATGTCTCATTTATATTCACCAATTTTTAACATTTTAACATATTGGTGATCTCTAGGTAGATGATAGATAGATAGACAGACAATAGATAATAGATGATGGATAGATGAT
>NC_060283.1:36574022-36768999 GCF_021613505.1 Equus quagga | reverse complement strand
ATAGATAGATAGATAGACAGCTGATAGATAGACAGATAGACGAGAGAGAGGGAGGGAGGGAGAGGCAGCGAACACACACAGGCACTATGCTGGACCATTTGGAAGTAAATTACCAACCTCATGATTTTTCACCCTTAAATAAATAAGCACAAGGACTTTCTGTGTCGTAACTACAAGACCATTATCACCCCCAAGAGAGTTACCATTGATATGATATAATACACAGTCCATATTCAAATCTCCTCAATTGTCCCAATAATGTCTTTTATAGCTGGTTTTCCTCTCATCCCAGATCCAATCAATAATGACACAGAGCCCTTAATTGTCATCATAACCTACTTCTTTAAACTTAAATGAGCAGGAACAACTTTTCATGTCCAAAAAAAAAAAAATAACTAATATGATTTAAACACTCACCAGCCGGGAGGGTGGCTGCCTGGTTCCCAGCACTTCGCCAACGTGGTGCTAACATTTTATTTTATTTTTCTCCAATTTGAAAGGCAAAAAATAGGATCTCTTCATTTATCTGCATTTTAACACTTTTGGGGTTGAAGTTTTTGAAGTTTAATGATGATTCGTATTTTGTTCTTACTCTTGCATAGTCTTTGCTTACTTTTCTTTTGGAGTGTTTATCTTTTTCTTAGCGATGTGTAAACTTAGAGGATGTTAACCCTTTACAGATCACATGTTATAAAACTTTTCTCAGTACTCCATTTCCTTTCTGGTTTTATGATTTTTTAGCATACGCAACTTTAACACTTACGTCCTCAGACCAGTCTCAATCTTCACGATTCTCGCCTCTGGTGTTACGCTCAGAAAAATCCTTCCTCGCTCGACATTATACAAGACTCAATTTCTCTTCTAGTACATTTCTATTATTTGATGGTTCTTTATTACATTTAAAACTTCCATTCATCTTCCATTTGTGAAAATTTTATTTTTTCCAAATGGTTAGCTAATCATGCCAATTCCATTTATTAAACAATAGCATGGAAGTCCTTTTTAATGTATGACACATAAATTATGGAATATTCATATAATAGACTAATATTAGCCATTGAAAAGGGTAAGGCAGACCTGTATGTACCGGCATAGGAAGGTGTCCATGATATACTATTAAATAAAAAATTCAAGTCTCAGAGAAGTGCACAGCCATGTAGCGTGTGACCCCCAAAGCAAGGGTCCTATGTGTGTATAAAAAGATATAGGTATGCATGTGAACACACCTAGACACACACAACAGACTCCGTGGTCCCTCTTGGTGTCCTTTGCTGGCAGCTCCGCCCCCTCTTTTGACTTCCAAATGTTGGGAGTCCCAGGATGCAGTCTTGGACCTATTATATATATTCTTTACCCTAGAACCTTCCTAGATGAACCCATAGAGGCTCAGGGCTTTCAAGATTTGCCCTTGACTTCCAAATTTCTATCTCTCGCCTTGCCTCTCCCCTGAGTTCTAGACTTCTGTATCCACTGCTGAATAGGTATTGGGATGTTGCAGAGTTCGGAATGCTTTTGACTACAAATAATAGAATACTCAAGTAATTGGCTTAAACATTAAAGACGTTTAGTTATATCACATAACAAAATATTTAGAGGCAGATAGTCCAGGGCTGGTGCTGTGGCTCGACAGTGTTATTAAAAAAAATAAATAAATTCGGGTTATCTTGTTCCACTATTGTTAGCAAGTCACCTCATAGTCAAAATACGGCTGCCACAGCTGCAGACATTGCATTCACGTCCATGGGATAAAGGGATGGCACTAGCCACATCTATCCTCTTTATCAGGAAAGCAAAGACATCCCCAGATTTTCCACCATCCTCCAGCAAATTTTCCTTTCATGACTCTCTCTCTCATTGGCCAGAACTTGGTCATATGGCCATAATTTGCAGATGTTGGCAAAGCAAGTGTCTATCCTTTCCAGCCTCTGGTCTGTGGGTCGGAAAGAGAAAAAGAGGCTGGGACTAGGTGTTGGGGGAGCCAATCCGCAGTGCCTCTGATATCCAAGAGTCAAGTGCAACTTTTCCGGAACAGAAATTCGCTATTCCACCCCAATACCACCCTCCCAAATATGCCCCATCTTAGTAAATGGCACCTGGCCCTTACGCAGGAGTCATCCAGGACTTCTCCCGTGCCTTATGGGCCTGTTGTGTCACCTCCAAAGATACTCCCAGAGCTGACCACGTCCCTCCCGGGCCCGCACAGCTGCCCAGATCCGAGCGCTGGGTCACTCCAATAGCCCCGAGCTGCTGGTCCTGCCTCGTCTGCTGCCTCCTCCACCTGGAAGCCAGAGTGACCCTTTCACAGTGCAGTCAGTTCCTGAGACACCCGCGCTCTGACACCCGCGGCTCCCTAGAGTCCCAGGAGTAAACTCAAGATGCTCACCTCGTCCTGCACAAGTCCCGCGAGATCTCACCCGCCTCCTGGTGTGAAGTCTTCTCCTTAAGCTCCTCCCATCCCCGCCCCCACAGGCGCGCTGGCCTTGCTTTGTCTCCAACGGGCTGATTGATCGGGTTCCCATCTTCACACGTGCTGTTGCCCCCCCAAGTTCTGTTCCTCCTCCTGTCTTCCCCGTGGCTGCTGCCCAGCCGGCTCTCTGCTCAAAGCGATGTGCCCCGAGAACTGTCCGCTGACCAGCCCACCAAAGGCTGCGGCCACCTCCATCACTCCGTCTCCACTTAGTCTGCTTGTTTTGATGGCACAGACGACGCTGTAGCACGTCTTCATTGTTACCTGTTGAGGCCTACACCGCCTGCTAGAACTCAGTCCCAGCAGGGCAGGCTCTGTGTGTGTCTTGTTGACCGCTTTTCCCCAGTACCTCAAACAATACCTCGCATAGAGTAAGTGCTTATAAATCAAATGAATAAATGAATCTTGACCTTTCCTCATTGCTTAGGAAGTTCACTGACTGTAATGAGCCCAGCGTACCCCACCCAGCCGGGAGCTCGCCAGGTCCTGCCTGCTCTCTCTGCCTGCAGTGTCCTCAGATGCACAGGAGCAGGCAACTGGGCCTATCTTTACCTGGAGTCATCTGATGGGCTGATGACCAGCTCTTTGGGATGCCCCAGTTCCCCCAGGTGACTTTGGTGTGCATCAGGGAGCCGACATTTTAAGTCTGATGATCCCAAATGTTCCTTCCAAATTCGGTGGCAGTCCATCCAGCCCTTCTCCTGTGACACAATAAGTAGGTTCCATTTTTCCCTTATTTATATAGATCGTTGTTCTGAACGGTACCCACCCACTGGAATCCCTGGGAGCTTTTGAAGAATACAAATGCCGGTCTCGTCCCTGAAGATTCCAATTTCATGGTCTACGGTGGGCCCTGGGCACCACCCACGGATCCCGACTAATACAGTATCTCAATGAGAGGCCCCCCCACTGCCTGTGCAGCCAGGCTGGGCGTTGGGGGCTCCCGCAGACATACTGTATGAGGTAGATTTCAGATCAGATGCCAGAAATGGAAAACCACAGAACAGCGGTGGTAGTTCCAACATGACGGAAATTTAGACTGAAGTTCCCTTATGGATCATATAAAACTGGGGAGCTCTGCCATCCGGGGTCCACATGGCGGCTCTGCTGCTGGAGTCCTTGGGGACCCAGCACTCCACCATCGCTAGTTGACATCCTCATTCTTATGGGCCAAGGTGGCGCCTGCATGCGGGGCTGGAGACCGGAGAAGACACTAAGAGGAGATGCTGCGAGGAGATAAAGGGTGTGGCATGGCCCCAGAACACTTCAGTTACGCTCCACTGGCCAGAACCCCATCACGTGGCCACATCCGACCGCAAAAGAGGCTGGGCATGTAGTCTCCACTCTGGGTGGCATTGCCCAAAGCGTCGTATTTGCAGAGATCAGTTATTGGGGTTAGTTCCAGTCTCGACCATGGGGATCGCCCACCTGCGGGCTCAGGTGGTTCATGGGGCAGCCACCAGGCTCTGGGCGAGCCACACGCCGGCACCCGTGCCAGAGCAGAAACACGGGTTGGCCTGGCTGTCCCTTATATGCTCAACAAAACATGGAGGCCTCGCTGCGCATACCAAGAAGGGAAACCCTAGACCTGGCCTTGCTCCCACCTGCCCTCACCCCATCTTCCATCCCCCTCGCTTCTCTCCCCTACGTGACAGCGTGCACGCACATGAAGCCCTTCTCCCTAGGCTCCGAGCTTTGCTGAGAGCAGCACCGTGCCCGCCCACTCGACTCTCCCACCCTGCCCAGCAGCCCCTGCAGCCCAGGCATCCTGAGGGGGACCTCCTTGGCTTTAGGGATTGATTCCCTAGGGAGCCGTGTGGATCCGGCTTCTGGGATGCGGCCTTGGCTGGCACCCTTGGAGTATCTGGACCTGTCTGGACCACATGTCTGTCCTGGGCCTCCCAGAGTTGATGAGTAACAGGCACCCCAGACCACAGATGACAGGTCTGAGCACTGCTGGGGCACTGGGCCTCAGGCGTGCCTTGTCCCTCCTGGTGACAGAGTGCACTGGCTCAGCCATGACATTGGGGCCTCTCCCCACCATCCTTGCCGCTCTTACAGCTCATTCTAGATGAAAGGGCAGCCCACACCCAGGGGCCCCGTCCGCCACTACAGAAAGGGCTGTGGTGATACCTGGAACCAGGTTCTGATGGAATCACAGGGCTGGCAAACGGCTGTGCTGGTCACACTGAGTCAGGATGGGCTGCTCTGCCAAGGACCTGGAATCCGGAGATGGGGATGGATTTGACAAAGCAGATGGCAGCTTCCGAGATCCCTCCTGCCCCGAGATGCCAGGGTCTCCACCACCCCCTCCTCTGCCTCCCGTGCCCCAGTTGGTTGTCCTCAGTGAATGTGTTTGCAGGTCTGTGACCTTGGGCAGGTGGGAAGGCACCGTATGCTCAGAAAAGGGCACTTATTGGTTCCTTATTAGGCATTAACACCTGAGAGAGAGTTCGCAGCCACTCTGCGGGTGTCTGCAATGGAAGGGTAGGCGGGCTGGGCCAGGCTGCCCAAGGTGGGTCCTGGGAGGGAGGCCTGGGAACTGTGTGCCTGGGGAGAACAAAGCTGTTCACCTTTGGGCCTGACCATCCCAGGAGAGGCCTGGAAACCCCTGAAGTATCCAGCAGCTAGGAACTGGTTAAAGAGAATATGGACCGTGGTACAGGACACCAGGCAGTTGGCCACAAGATCCAGGCTCTTCCATGTGTTAGGGTTATGGGAAAAATGGCCATGATATGTTAAGTGAAAAAAATCATAGTGCAGAGTAATGTGATTCCACATACTATTCCATACTGTTTACTCATGCGTATATACGGATGCACACAGAAAAACAATTTCTAGAAGGAAACACAAAAACCATGACCTGTGTGGGGCACCGTGAGGTGCACCACCATCCACCCCTCAGGGAGCAGAGAACCCAGTGAGAAAGGGTCCTCGGATGTTCACCTGTGGGTCTTTTAATTTTCTGCATGTTTGAAAATTTTCAAAATATATTTCAAATTTCTCCAATTTCAAAAATTGGAGAATATATTTAATTAAGATGTAACAGTAGAAATGCATATATGTAAGCTATGAAAGTGAATGGTAAAACAAGCCATTAGAGATAGAAGTCGAAAATTCCCAAAGTCCCAGAGGCACTGTCTTGAATTTTGTGCCAATTGTTCTCTTACTTCTTTTATTTATTTATTCATTTTTTAGAAGATTGGCCCTGGCAACATCTGTTGGCAATCTTCTTTTGTCTTTCTTCTTCTTCTTCTTCTCCCCAAAGCCCCCCAGTACATAGATGTATATTCCAGTTGCAGGTCCTTCTAGTTGTGGCATGTGGGACGCTGCCTCAGCGTGGCCTGATGAGTGGTGCCACGTCTGCGCCCAGGATCTGAACCCGCAAAACCCTGGGCCGCTGAAGCGGAGTGCACGAACTTAGCCACTTGCCTCGGGGCTGGCCCAATCCTTTACTTCTTAAAAAATAGTTTAGTTATATATCATGTTAGTTTTGCTTGTTTCTGAGCTTTATAAAACTGGAATCATATTTTTTTTCCACTCAACAGATTTTCCAGGATTCTCTCACGTTGTGTGTCACTGAAGTTTATGCATTTGTACTGTCCCAGAATGTGAATATAGCACAATTTATTCATTCATTCTCCTCTCTATCTGAGCTTCCAATTTTGCATCACCAACTAGGCTGCCAAGAATATTCTCATACACTTTCCCAGAGCGTGTGTTCAGGAGTCTCTCTAGGTCCATGCCCTGCCAGCTTTCTCCTCATGAACTCTTGAAAAGAATTTGAAAAAGTGTGTATCTTTTCGTATCTTTCAAAGTTGAAATCCCAATTTTTATCATGAGTTTAATAGTTGAAAGGATATAATTTTGGTACTTTGTACATGTTAACATTTTAAAGTAAAATAGTTACAGTATCTTTTCATTTTTTTGAGATAAAGTGGTTTGTTTCATTGTATTCTAAAGGCACTGTGCTTAACATCATTCGTGTGTAAAGAATATAGAAAAAATAAGGAATGTCGTCAAAGATATAAAGCAGGAATAGGCCTAATCTAATGCTCGATGACTAATAAATATATGTTATTTTTTGCCTCACTTCACAGTTAGGTCTTATTGCTCTTCAAGCTACCCCATTTTTACAAATGTGTCCAGTGGAATACAAGTACCATAGCCACTGAGTATCCATCATTATCCTATTGACAACTACATGAACAGGGTGGTCAGCTCTCAGAAATCTTACATTGCTCCATTTTTTTTCTTGAAATCCTACTTTCATTTCATTCTCTCCACAAAATCCTAATACTTGTGTTCTTAAAGGTCTTTTCTTGACCACCCTGTTATATTTCTCTGCAATGCACCTATGAATATAACATGAAATTTCAATTTGACTTCCTCTGACTTTAATTATTAAGTATTATTTTTAATGATGTTCCAGCTGATAGCTGTATTGGTTTCTCTTCCATGTCATTGAAAACAGTGAATTGGAAACTACCTGACTTGCAAAAGATTTATTAGATGATTATTAGTCATTCACCTCTTCGACCTTGACATCACCTTGTACCTCTGTCTGACCGTCTAGAGTATTTTTTACAACCTGCGGGGATACACCAAAGAAAAGATTTGGGCGTGGGGAAGGGAAAGTGGAAGAAGGTTGACTTGTGAAGGGTGAAGTGAGAAAGGAGGACATTTGGAAGTTTGTCTGAAGAGATTCCCTTAAAACCATCATCAGTTTCTCATTACTCCTTGGAAAGTCTTTGTAAGCACCCATTTGAGACCACTGTTCTGGAATACATTCCTCAAAGTAAAACTGCCATGTGGCTACGCACCCATGTGGCTACGCTGTGTTTGACTTCACAATAGAACAGGCAAACTGGTTTCCAATGTGGTCGTGCAAATTTGCATTCCCACATTTGCATTCCCATTCTCTGGTTGTTTTTGGAGATTGGCCCTAAGCTAACATCTGTTGTCAATCTTTTTTTTTTCTTCTTCTCCCCAAAGCCCCCGCCAGTACATAGTTGTATATTCCAGTTGCAGGTCCTTCTAGTTGTGGCATGTGGCACATCACCTCAGCATGGCCTGATGAGCGGTGCTAGGTCCACACCCAGGATCTGAACTGGCGAAACCCTGCACTGCCAAAGCAGAGTGCACGAACTTAATCACTTGGCCACAGGGCTGGCCCCTGCCTCCCATTCTGTGTAGGAGAGTTCCAGGTACTCCACATTTTTCTACCACATAATGGTATTTCATCGTTGCCTTAAGTAAATTTCTCTGATTACAAATGAGATTGAGTACATACTCATAAATTTACTAGCCAATCATGTATTTTATCTCTGAATTGCCTGTTTGTATATCTTTTTCCTATTTTTTACTAATTGACCTGTTTCTTTTTTACCATTAGAAGTTCTTTTATTGTTCTTTGTACCAATTCCTTACAAAAAATTTCTTCTAGTTTGTGACTTTTTTAATGCTCTCCTTGGATGAATAGTACGTTTTGCAACCTGTTGAAGAAATCCTTCCCCTTAGAAAGAATATTCTTCCATGTTTGCTTCTAAAAATTTAAAAATGTTGTCTTTTACATCAGCATCTTTTATCAATTTGTGTCTGTGGTGTGAGAGAAGTATCTAGTCTCATTTTTTTCTAAAGAGAGAATCAATTGCTGCAGCACTATTTATTGAAACTGTGATAAATCAAGTTTCCATATATGTGTGAGCTACACGTGCTGGGCATTCAGTTCCATTTCACTGTTCAATTTGCCCAATCTCACGTCAATACTACACTTCTTTCATCACCAGGACTTCACAAGGCTTAATATCTTCTTGGCTACCTCCCTATACCTTGTCTCCTTCTTCATGTGTGTCATGGTTATTCTGAACCCAAGTTCTTCAAAAATCTTCATAGGGTTTTGATTGGAATCACATTGAGTCTTCTAAACCCATTTGGGAATAACTGCTGCATTTACGACACTGTATCTTTCCATCCATAACCACGATGTCTCTCTCCATTGAGTCTGATGTTCTTTAATAACTCTCAGGGAAATTTTGTAATTTTTCCTAGGTACCTTATATTTTTGTTGTTTTTAAATATATCTTTCATAAATATGCTTTCAATTTTCCCCTCTCCATCCTTATGTTTTGAATTTATTTTTCTTATCTTACTGCTTTGGTGAGGACCTCTAGTTAAAATGCTGAATAAAAGTAGTAAGAGTGGTTTTTCTATTCATTTTGATAATAAAGTTTATTGCCTATTGTTTACCAAATTTAAAATAGATGGAGAGAAGACGCCCTACCCGCTGAGCGTGGGCCTCTTGTCTCTCTTGTTCACACCTGCCTCCCCAGCGCCTCCAAGATTGCCTGGTTCATGGCGGCTGCGCAACCATTATTTATGAATGGATGTACTTCCTCCAGCCATGGATGAGTGCTCATCTCACCGGTGGTACCATCTCAGTGTCCGGTCTTATAAAATTTTTGTATTATAAATTCTTATTATTTTTATACTATAAACTTTGAAGAATTGTAGTGGTACTTCATTTTGGTTTTAACGTATATCTCTTTGAACAATTTAATATGTTTATTAGCAATTAAAGAAGAAAGTATGCACTCCTCTGCTCTAATGCCTCCAATGGCTTCCTGTATCAATTGAAATAAAACCCAGAATTCTTCCCAGAGCCTCCACAGCCTTCCACGGTCAAGTGCCTGGCTACCTCTGTGGCCCCGTTGTCCCAACCACCAATCTCCTTGCCGGTTTGCTCCGGTCACATCAGTTTTATGGCTGTCCTGCTGCCTGGAATGCTCTCCCCCGAGACCTGTGCATATCTTCCTCCCTTACTTCTTTCAAGGAGCTACCCAACTGTCACCTTATCAGCAAGGTTGCCCTGACCTCCCCACCTAGAATGGCGCCTCCCACTCCCTACCTCCTCACTCTGCCTTACTCTCTTTCCTCTCACTTATACATCTTCATAACACCTGGCATTATATCACATTCATTTGTTGGTTTGTTTCATGTCCATCACACCCCACAGAATGGAAACTCCATCCTAAGACCAGGGCAGTGTCTGGCAAGTAATCAGTACCCCATAAATGTTTGTGGAATCAATGAGTTTGCTTTTCACCTTCCGTGAATTGTCCATCCCCGCTCTTTCCCAATTTTCTTTCCCTTTTATTCTAGTTCTTTACATGGAAACAAACGAATGCACCTTGTCATGTTTCTGACAACTATTTTTCCCAGTTGTTCCTTATATTTTTAACTATTTTATGATTTTTTTAATGAGCAAGAGCCTCAATTTTTTATGAAAACAGCTTTGCTATTCTTTCCTTGTCCTTCCCACTAAGCAGATAATTATTCAGCTAATCCTCTTTCTTAGGTTTTGAAGGTTTCCTTTTATACATTGAACTCGTAATCCATCTGTAATTGTTCTGTGGTAAGGTGGGAGTGGAAGATCTGTTCTGTTTTTCCCCCAATCAGCCAGTTTTCCCAAATATCACATATGCTATAATTCTTCCTTTTCCACCAATTTGTGGAGCTTTCTTTATCATAGATTAAGTTTTCATACATTCTAGAGTCTATTTCTGACTTATGTAATCTGTCAATCACTTAATGTAATTTTGTGAGCACCAGCCTGTCTGGGTTTAAATCCTGGATCTACTAGTTGCTAGCTGTATGATCTAGGGACCGTTTTTAACCTCTCTGTGCCTTGGTTTTCTCACCTGCAAAATGTGGATGACAATAATACAAAGTTACCACTTTGTAGGTCCAAAAAATGTAGCAACTATCAGCAATTTCTTACGGTTAAACGTAACACCTACCTCATAGGGGTGTTGCGAGGATTCAATTAATAAATGTCAAGTGCTCAGAAGAGGGTCCGTCCCCCGTGGATCTTAGATGTTTGTTCTCATTAAAGCAACTGCCCCTCCTCGTGATCCCTCTCTTTAAAAATCCCCTAGCCCCATTCAGCTGTCTTTTCTTCTAGATGTACTCTGGAATCATTTGGTCCAGTTTGGGATAACTCTACTTGGGTTCTAACCAGCATTATGTTGAAGTAATCTGTTAATTTGAGAAGCACTGGCATCTTTACAATCCTTGTCTCCTCACCAGCTTCACGCTGGTCTCCCATTGACTCTGGTCCTCTCTGATGTCTCTCCGCAGAGTTAAAAGGGGAAGGGGCTACAGTGGGAGGAGCAGGGCGAAGCATCTGGGAGCTCTCCCAGCTTGCAGGGAGAGTCTCCAGGGTCTGACCCAAGAGCTGGAGGGGGACAGGGGCTCATCTTGCTAAGTCATCATTTCAGGACCAAGATAGCCCTACTAAGAAGAAATCATGTCAATGAGAACTTTTCCCGAACGCATCGCTAAATTCCTCCAGCTGAAGCAATGGAAGTGCCGGGATGTTGGCAGGCCACAGGTTTAACATGCCGAATTACTCAGAAGCTGCGGGCTCCAACCTCACCAAAGATGTGGCTAAATGTCTCCAAATTCGACTGCAAACGCCTCCATTTCCCTGGCTGTCAGGTGGCTGGGACAGGGTAGTGTGGGGTGGGGGGATGATGGTGATGATGATTTTTATTATCATCATCATTCATTCATCTTGAGAAAGCGTTCCAAAGGCCCTGGTGCCCAGGTGGACAACACGGCCAGCACAGCCCCCTCAAGAGCCCTAGGCTGTCAGGACGGACCGCTGAGAAGACCCTCATGCCTCCAAGACACACTGGAGGGCATTTTGGTCCTGAGCCCAACGGGGTGGGATGTTGAACTAGCTTAGTGATGTGCAAACTTTGCAGAGAGGGATGTGCCTTGGGAAGAGAGAGAGAACTCCCATGAGCTGGCATTGCCAGCCTTCATGGTCAGCTCTGAGTGCAGGTGGCCAGAACACTATGATCCCACAGCAGCTGCCCTGCTATGGTTGGCTGTGACTGCTGAGCTCAGATGAGCGCAATGGCTCCTCTAGCTTCTGAAGCAGCGTGAGGCTCACCATGGAACGGGAACACTGGAGCCAAGGCGGCATCTGAGCAGAGGAACCAGGTGACCTCTGAGGGCGCTGGGCTCTGGGCAGCTGGTCTGGGGCACAAGCACTGCTGTGTTGACCCAGAGCAGTTCCCCTGCAGCATCCCTGCCCGGGATGCTGGGAGAGGCCCTGGTTAATGCCTGTTCTTCCGATGGCCTCTGCCCAGACTCCTCTGCCCTGTACGCCTTTCTTGCCCATGCTGGCTGGGGACGAGGGTTTTCCCACGAGCCTCAGGGTACTCTGTTTTCCCTACACAAGATCTAGCCATCATCCCCCTTGGCTCTGATTGCCCAAGGATGTACTGCACCCGGGGGCCTGTCGGGTCCCCCGTGCCTTGTACAGTGCCAGTGGAAGTGTTCTCAAATGGCCACAGTTCCACTCTCCTTGAGGACACTTTTGGCTGGGTCGTACCTCTGGCATTCTTGGGAGCGTCCCACACCACGAAGAATTGTCCTGCCGCCAGTGCCAAACAGCTTGAGTTGAGCGTCTCTGCATAAAGGTGGCGCTGGGGTAGGAGAGGGCAGCCCCCAGAGGCAGCTGTGCAGCCACCAAAGCCCCTGGGGAACCCAGGGCGCCACTCCAGCCCACTCATCTCGTCCCTGGGCGGCCTCCACTTCACTCCAGAACTGCCTTCTGGAGGGAAAGAGTAATTAGAGGGAAGAATGGAAATCTCTTGACTTTACAAATGTGACTTTGCAAAATGAGGCAGGAAGGCAAATCTATCTCCGCTATTATTCATTAAGGAAAGTCCTTTATAAATCCCAAATTAACAATTTCTCATTTAAAGATGGGCGATTATCATTCTTTTCTGGCAATTTATAGCTTTCAAAATGCTGAAAGATGAAACTTACGGGGGGAGGGGTAAAATTCCAGCCGTAGTCATGGAAAATGGAAATCTGCTTCGAAACTATTGATAAACACTTTTAAAATGATCAATACACTAAAGTCCAAAAGTAATAATCATATACCTATATGTGAAATGACTGCTTTGATAATACAGATGTTGCCAGTGATCCCATGAAGGTTGACATTCTAGATTCGAGTGGCACAGAGCCCCGAGTTACCAGAAAACTGAATGATTAGGCTGGTGGATTTCACCCAACTCGGAGATTCTTTGACTAACAATAGTGATAACACAGCCTTTAAATTCTTATCGCAGTTTCTACGATGCACAGCCTCCTGTCAGCTTCCTAAATAATCCCACGCGATGCCTCTGGAGGGAGACGGGTGTTTGTGCAAAGGAAGGACTGTGCAAATATTAGGAATGATGGAGGCCTTTCTGAAATGAGACTTCAGATTGTTATTCATAACTTACACATTCATTGAGACCTCCCCTGCCAGGTGTTGTGCGGAGGACTAAGAACAAATCAGAGCACGGATCCTGCCTCCCCCTCGGGCCCACCGAGGACCCCTGACTCTGGGTCTAAGATGTACAGCAGACCTGATCAGAGAGCACCTGCAGATAATTGAAGCCACTTAGCTTTATGGAAAAAAAGCTGAGTGAAGATGGTCTTCATGGTTTGAAGAGGTGAGAAGCCATCCTTTTGAGGTGTCTCTTAGCACAGCGATCACGGACACACAGCCGTCTACCCTCAGGGGCTTCAGGCTCCTTGAGGGCAGAAAGCACCAGCGCAGGACCTGAAACCTGTTTGCCAAGTGAGTGAAGACGGTGCTGCTAACTCCAGACCTCCTCCACTTGGTGTGGACCGTCTCCACAAAGGACAGAATCGAAGGACCACGGCCTTCAACTGTGACAAGACAAACCTGGGTTGGCAGGTGGAAGGGCTCTCACTGAAGAAGTGCAGCTACACACAGCAGACCCTCACCCAGAGGAGGAAGCACGCGGGCAGACCTTGTTCCTGTCCAGCCTTGGGCAGAGGAGCCTGCCTCTGTGCAGATAATGACGGACACAGCGGCTAATGTGGACTCACAGTGTGCTCGGCTCTGCACGGTGCCCTCTGCGAGCATCAGCTTTGATCAGCCCGGCTGGTGCTGATGAGGAAACTGAGATCGAAGCCTAAGAACGGAAACCCAGGCGTTCTGAGTCTGAAGCTGAGCCCCTAGGCCCTGTGCCGGCTGCCACGGTGGCCCTGACCTCACCATGCACTTCATCTGGGTTACATCATTAACCTCCGCAGAAACCAGCCCATCTTGAAGGTTGCAACCTTGTGCCAGGTCATCGGGTGAAGAGGCAAAGGTTCAGATGGGTGAACTGGTTTGGTCAAGGCTGGCTAAGGGGAGTCTCTGTTAGGATCGGACTCCTCCTCCAGTGCTCCTTGCACTGCTCTGTGCTCCCTCTCCTGAAAGATCTACCCAATTTCAAATAAAGATGGTGGACTCTATTTGGAGAAAAAAGGGAAACTGGAAACAGGGCCAAGCATCCTCAGCCCTGCCCCCCCCCCCCATCCCACCCCCCCCCCCCCCCCCCCATCCCACCCCACCCCACCCCACCCCACCCCATCCCCACCAGCAAGAGTGTTCAAGGCCCTTTCCACCACCGGCCTCCATCTCCTGGCCCTTCCCCAACAGGCCAGTGGCTCCACCCTGACACCTGACTCCCACCCTGGGGTGGGGTATATGCCAATGACCTTGGCCTCAGCGCCCAAGGCTTGTGGAGAGACACCTCAGCTTTGGAGTGATCCAGGCCAGGCCTCACTGCAAGTGCTGCCCTGCCCAGGGCCACTTCCCCGTGGTCTGGCTGCCATCTCTGCAGACCGGGAGCCTCACGCCTGCATCTGTCCTGCTGGGCTGTGAGATAGGAGTGGGCAGACACAGCACTGGGTATAGGGGAGCACCTTTCCTATTTCCACTTGCACCCTAGGTCCCCACTACCTGGCTGGCACGGTGGGAGAGGTGCCCAGAGGGGCGACGCACAACAACCCAGGGTAATTCCTGACAGCCTGGGCTGCAGCACCCCTGCCTGCAGAGGGGCCCGTCCAGGCTGGGGTGCCGTCAGCCCCTCCCTTGTTTCCTTCGCGCTGCAGCCGGCCGGGCTTTTGTCATTCGGAGCCCGGGGCCGCGCTCTCTCCATGGGGTCAGGCGGCCACCGCCAAGACCCCAGGGCGCTCAGCTCACTGCCGGGTCCTCACTGAGCCAGGTGCGTCGCGGAAGTCGGGCGCGGGGTGGGGGGAAAGGGGCATGGGTGAGGGGAGGGATCTGAGTCTGCTCCGGCTGGGGGGCAGGCTTAATGGGATCAGGTCGGTGTAATCCCATTTCAGCCTTTGTCATTCGGGCGGCCGCGGAGCCCGAGCTGGGGGGCCGGGCCCTTTAAGACGACGCGCGGCCACACCAGAGACGGACCGGCATGACAAAGGCCGCGAGGGATCCAGTGGCGGGAAATAAAGAGATGAAGGCTTTGGGAGGTGGGGTGGGGGGGCGCCCAGCATGACGTCCGCCTCCAAGGCCCGGCCGTGCCCGAGGCTTTTGCATGGGCCCTAGGTCGCTCTCCAACCTGGGCGCGCTTTGGGGTGGGGCCCCCAATTTCGGGCTCTGGGCAAGCGATCTTGACCCCGGAAGGGTCGCGCGGGGCATAGAATCGCCCGCGGGGTGAGCGGCTGCGCCCCCCGACGGCCTCCCTGCCTCCCCTGAGCTCGAAGCTGCGGGGCCCCGGCGCCACCCGGCCTCGTTCCTCTCTCCCTCGCGGCCCACTGGGCACACGGCGGTTCGGGCAGCACCAGGATCTCCTCAAGGGCTGGAGGCCTCTCCTGGAGCTGCCCTAGCCTCAGTAGTCCTCTCCCGGGTCCGGCGTGTCCTGTAGGAACGGGGCAGGGCCTGTTCCCGGCTGGGCATGGAGGGTGGGCCTGACCGCAGCGGTGGAGGGGGCTAATCCAGGGCCCATAAACTTGGCAGGGAGCTCCTCGCGGTGGGTGGGGGGGCGGGTGCATTGCAGGGTGGGGAGGGGGAGCAGCCCAGAGTCCACGTAGAGCTCAAAGGCCAGGTTGGGGGGACGACATGGACTCCGGAGGGGGTCATCCCAGAGACCAGAAGGGGGGTGGCTCCGCGCGGCAGAGCTTGGGGGTGTGCGGGGAGAGCTCAGAGGGTTGAGGGACGTGGACTACGGGAGGCGGGGGGGATTGTGGGGGCCAGAGACCAGAAGACCAGAGACCTGGGGGCCTCCACGCAGTGGGACAGGAATGGGGTTAGAGCTCAGAGGCACAGGCCGGGCGAAGGGGCTGCCTTCAGCGGAAGGTACAGTCCGCGGGTAGGGGGAGCCCAGAGGCACAGCTTTCAGTGCGCAGTGGGAGCTCCGCTTTGCTGGGCGCCTCGGGAGGGCGTTTCCGGCTCCTCCAAGTGGGGTCGGACTCTTGGCTACCCGGGATCCAGGAAAACGGAGAAACTCGGCAAAGCAGGGTTACACATGAGAAGGGGTTCGCACAGCTACACACATACTAACACTCTCCCGCGCCCACACCCCTGCTCGCCGCAGAGCTAGTTCCGTGGGGCGGGAGGCGCTGGGAGCGCCCTTTGGGTCTGCGTAGAAGTCTGAGCGGCGTCTGGGGCAGCAGCACCACGAGCCGGCCGGAAGGGCTGGGATCAAGCGGCGGCCTCTTTTGGTCAGGGGGTGCTTCCCGGGGCCCAGACTGGCCTTTGAGCCGCACCCGGCCTCGCAGGATTTCCACGGTGGTGAGCCTGTCTCCTCCTGGCTGCGCGGAGCCGGCCGTGCGCGCCGCGTGCAAAGTGCGCACCGGGCCACCGGCGCAGCCAGGCGGGTCCGCGGCGCTGGCAGGAGCCCCGGGGCGCAGCTACCCCGTCCGCGGCCGGTTGAGGGAAATGGGCTCCCTGACCTTTCCCCTAAGCCAAGGAGGGCGGAAGTCAGTTTAGGTCTCCTACTTCCGAACTCTTCAAATAAGCAATCAATTTTTATTATGTAATTTATAATTTATGCAGGTTGTCTTCATACATATGGTGTTGCTTTTGTGCGTCGGGGTTTCAGGTGCTTTATTACTCTGACTGTGATTTGCATTCATGTTCGGTTACCAAGATCATATTTCTCCTGTTTACACCATAAGGGCCCGAAATGAAGATGAATGCTTTCTCCCTTCCCCCGGGCAACTCGTGGTAGACCCCAGACCGTGGCTCCCCCACTAGACCCCACAGCCCGGCTACCCCAGAGGCCCGGCGCCGAGCTCGTGGGAAGGAGGCCCCGCCGCGCCATGGCGGTCCGGGAAGCTTCGGCACGACAGGGGCCACCAGCTCGTGTTGTGCGCGTCTCAGCAGAGGCCTAGAGTCTGCCGGGACGGAAATAGGGGCGCGTTCCCCGGAGCCTCCTTCCGAGGGAGAAAGTCTCCCGCAAACCAGAGGGGAGGGCGCCGAGGTCGACTCTGCCTCCAGGGCCGCCGAACGCCTGCGCTCCAGCCTCTCGGGACGGCCACAGGGAGCTGGGAAGGGCCGAAGGCGAGAAGCAAGTGGTAACCAGAGGCTGAGGCCCACCAGAGTGTCGCTCCCGGCTTCCTGCGCACCCAGAACCCCCTGCCAAGGAGGACAGCGCGAGGTTCCACTTGGGACAGGCCAGGAGCCGGAGACAGCAGCCACGGAGGTCCTGTGCGAGGCTTGCCAGACAGTGCTGAAATGATTAAGCCAATTAAGCTCGTACAAACAATCGCAAGAAGGAGCGGGCGCTGACCCCGAGAGAGAGGGCGTCTTGGAATGCCGGTGCTCGGCCATCTCCACACCGAGTGGGGACGGCTCGGCGCGTAGACAACCACGGAGTTGGGATGGTCCTGCAAGGCAATCCCAGTCTCGAGACGGCCTAGAGGGCCCCACCGCATCCCATTTAGCTGAAAAGGCCCTGCGGAAGAATAATCCTGGGCGCTGAAGACTGGGAGGCGAAAGCTGAGCGTAGAAGCATGCACTTAGTCTCGAAAATTCCAACCTGCATTGGGGTTGGGGAAGGTCCAAGCGCTGGTGGCCCAGGCCGCTCCGAGGGTACCCCCAGCCACTGCGGGGAGCTGGAGGAGGAGGTTGCCTGATGCCCAAGACCAGTCTAAAGGGGACCCTGCGCCGGGAACCTGGAAATGTGGCTGCGGATTTTCAAAGTACCCTCGGTTTTCCAAAGGGTGGGGGGCACCCGGCTCCCCAGGGAGCTAGGGCAGGTGGTCGCCTGGTCGGTGGCTGTTCCTGCGGCCCCCCTTGGACCCCTGCCTGGGTTGGTGGACGTGGGGTGCCTGCAGCCCCGAGGCTCCCTCGCACTCTGCGGGGGGGTTTGGGGGGGGGCGTAGGTCCACGGTGCTCCTAAGCGTAATTATTTGATCTGCAGATGTAAGTGGAATTTATTGTAACAACAAATATAGTGATGTCAAAACCCAACCTTGGATTAAAGCCGGCAGCCAAAGGGGAAGTGTATTAATTTCCAACAGCATCTCAGGCCAGAGCCTATTAGAACAAGCTATTCTTCAGGCCCCCCCATCAGAATTAATCATTGGGAGTTAATTTGAAGCTCAGACAAGTTGCTGTTAATTTAGTGCAGGGAGGACGGGATGGAATAAAAAGCAGAGGTGCTGGCCGAGCCTCGTGGGTCTCATTAATCAGCCAGCTGAGACGGCCTGGCTTGATTACAATTTGCAAAAAAATTCATTAGGGCCCGGGCGATTGACAATTTTTCTCTCTGCCTGTGATGTGACTCATTAGGCAGCCAAATGAAAGCCATGATGACGGCCATGATGACAGCGGCCATCAAGCCCCGCTTGTTTATCTTCCTCCCCTCGGCCTGTCTCTCGGGCGATGGCCTCAGCGCCGGGCTCTCGGGGGCGACCTGGCCTTCAGAGGTTGGGGAGGAGAGGGGCAGCGTCCTCAGAAGGCAGGGGGCCCGCGGTGGCCCCGCGTCCGCGGGGCTGGGGGAGCCCCTGGCCGTCTCCTGGCGCTTCTCCAGGGTGAGGACATCCCCGGGAGGGCCAGGGAGCTTGGGCCCCGGGTGGGGCTCCCTGAAGGCGGCCCCCATCCCTGGGGAGGTTCACTTTCCCGAAGGGTTTGTGTAGCCAAGGCTCCGGGTCCCTCTGTGCCTTGCATCCCTACCATGGGCTTTTGGCGAAGGGGGTGGGTGGGGAGGGGTCACACCTGTTATGGTGGAAGGTTATGTGGAGAGGGCACTCCAGGTCTGCGGGGAGGGCCCTGCTCTCCGTACCCAGGGTTCCTCCCCCAGACCTGGGGTGCCAGGTGGGGGCGCCCCCGCCCGCGAGGCCGCAGCTCCCCATGTCCTCGGCCAGGACTCCGCGCCACCAGTCACAGTTCCGCCCGGGGGCCCATATCCCGTCCGGGGACTGACTGGCCCAGGTGTGGGGGGTGGGGATGGTGGCGGTGGAGGCGGCGTCTCCGTGGGCCTTGAATGTCGCGGTAGCGACGTGTGGCCAGTGAGGTCCTGCCCCGAGCAGATGAAGCCAACCGGCGACCCGAGTGTGCTCACCGGTCTGCCACTGGCGGGATCCGGGGGAGCGGCCGGGCCTTGCGGACCTTGAGCCGGGGCCGGGGGAGGCCCCGATGCACCCTCCACCGCTGGCTCCGGGGCGCTGGATGTGGGGGCAGCAAGGAGCTCCCGCAGCTCTCCTCGCCCTGCAGAGCCGGCTGAGGCCCTCGGAGGCCGGCGACTCCATTTTATGGTGCTCAAAACCCAAGTCTGGGCCATTTTCCGCCACTCGGAATCTTGAGAATGCGGCGGGAAACGGCAACTCGGTCGCGCCCGTCCCTCACCTTGAGCCTGATGTTGGGGCGGAGGCCTCGGTCCCCATGCGCCTCCGCCGCGGGGAGGTACGGGTTCTAAGCCGTATAAATGAAGTCAATATTAGTATTGACTCACGGCGACACGTTTCCCCTTCTTGGGCTGAAAACTGCTGTGGGTGCCGAGCGCGGCGTCTTCGCAACCCGCTCCCCGGCCCCCATTCGGAAGCCCGAGGTTGGCGAAGCCACCTGCTTCTCTTCGCTCTTCGGGCTGCTGGTTTGATGGCCGAAAGGGCTCTGGCACCACGCTCGCTCACCCTCGCTCGCCCGCTCCACGCCCCTGGGGCACCCCTGGTCTGTCCAAGGCCACCTCCGGTGGGCCTGACCTCTCGGGTCTGGCCGGGCGCTTTGGGGTCGGGAAAGGAGCCCGCAGAATGGGCTGGGCTAGGGGGCTCAGGACCCGGGGGTCGGGGGCAGTGGGATTGGGGATTGGAGCACGCCCCTCCCGCGCACTGTTGGTAGTCCCACCGAGGCGGGGAGGTGCCCAGCTCCCTAGCATCCTCGCGGACGGGCCCCCAACGGGCTGGCGTGTCCCCCCCACCCCCCCCGCCCGCCCGCCCGCCCGCCCCATTCCCCGCTTTGTGCAGCTGACCACCCGGGCGCCCTTGGGGTGGGGCGGTGGTCCGGTCCCGCCTCCCTCCGACCCCGCCCGGAGAGGGAGGTGCCCGGCCCGCCGGCACTCCCAGCGCCCTTCCGCCTGCGATCTGAGCGCTGCCGGGGAGCCTCGTGCGGCTGGCTGGGTTTCTCGACAGTCGGAAGATAACGCGCCGGAGCCTGATGGACCGGCGCTCGGCCCTGCTCGGCGAGCGAGCACCGCTTTTGGGGGCTGTTTGTAACGAGACGCGTGTCCTCTGTGGCTGTGGTCGATTCAGAGTGTCAGGAGTTTGTGCAAAGCCACCAGTACCCGCACTCGCTTCCCCGCCTGCGGGCGCCCGGCGCCTCCTGTGGCTGAAGTTTGCCAGCCTCCTGGCTATCGATTAGGTTGCGCAAAGGGGGAGACGTTAGATTTCTAAGGTGAAAATTAGGTTTTCTTAAATGTATAACCCAACTGGAGCTCTTGCTCTCCAGTGAAAAACCTAGTCAAGGGCAGTGTGGCTGGCTGCTGTCCAGCCAGCCTGGGGAGGCCTGGACGGGGGACGTTTGTCCAGTATTGGTCTCAACCCAGCTGCCTGACCACACTCTGATAGAGCCCCTTAAACAGCCCAGTCTGGACACACGTATGAGACCCAGGATTGCTCTTTTTTTTTTTTTTCTCTTTCTCTCTCTCTCTCCTTTTTTATTATTCACAAGACTGAGATTGTTTAAATGTCATAACTTATAAGAAAATAAGCTACATTGAAATAAATTAAACACAACGGAGACGTGCTTCAGACATGGCTCAGATAGGGTCTGCAACCCCAGGAAAGAGGCCAGGGAAAGCCAAAGCAAAGCAAATTTCCAGGCTGCCCCCAAATGCCTGCTTTTCAGTCAACTAAAAAAGCCAGAATAGAAAGCAAAATAAGTTTAAACCCCAGTGGGTGTGGCGATGTCATGTTACCTTTGGAAAAGTATGGAAAGGTGGCTGGTATGCGTGGCAGATTTACAGCAGAGGTTTTGTTTTCTTCTGGAATATGAGTGGAGAACATTACTGGGTAGTTTGGTCCTATAACTTTCAAAATACTGCAGCTGCGATCCAGTCTATATAGATATCTATGTACAAAGTAGGATAGTATAATAAATATTTAGTGTGTCTTCAGGTGTAGCTGGAACCCCTTCGAAAGCAGTCTTTTAAGCCTGTTTCAAGAATATACTCTCAATTTGCTTGGGATGTCCAAAGTTGGGGGGGTGACTGAGTTTGGCTTCAAACATGGGGGAGGTCCACCATGGGTTCCCTCCAGCCCTGCGGCTTCTCCACGGTGGGCCAGGCCCTGGCCCTCCTTGGGCCCTCAGGGCCTGGCCTGTTCCAGCTGCTGATGCTGACTTCTGATAGCAAACCTGCTGACATGGACGGGGATGGGGACGACGATCTTGGGGTTCCGAGAGGGCTCCCCTGTCTTGGAATTGGCATTGCCGGCCTTCACCCGTTTCCACTTGGCCCGGCGGTTCTGGAACCAGATTTTCACCTGGACCTCGCTGAGTTTGAGGGCGTGGGCGATCTGCGAGCGCTCGGTCAGCGAGAGGTACTTTTTGCAGTGGAACTCCTTCTCCAGCTCCAGCAGCTGCTCGCTGGTGAAGGCAGTCCGCCGCCGCCGGTTCTTGCCCGTGGACGTGGTGCTGCCCGCGGCGCCGCCGCTCGGCGGGGTCTCTTCCAGCGCATGGCCGGGGTCTTCCTCCTTGTGAGCCGCCTGGCCCGTCAGATTGTCATCCGAGCTGTAGTCCAGATCGCTCTCCAGCGAGAAACTCTCCTCCTTGCCCTTCGGGTCGTCTTCCACCTTTGACTCGTCTTTCCCTTGCCCTCTGACAGCCCCGGCTGCAAGCAAAACCAAACGGCGTTTTATTACATTTCGCACACTGGCCTTCCTCTCCCCTTCCCACCGTCACTTGGGCATTTTCCCTTCTTAGGGGATTGTCTTTCTATGACATTAACACATTGTGATTTCCTGGCCTTTGAGGGGTAGAGAAGGGGGAGCGTGAGAAAGCTCAAAAGAGAGGAGGAAACAGTACAGGCGACGGCCCTTTGCCCAGAACCATCACTCAAGTGGCGGCCAGGCCTCCCCTGCACCCTCCCAGCCTCCTGCAGCCTAAAGCAGAAGTAACAGGAGGCAGGAGGCCCAGGAGTGCGCCCTTCTTTGTCCCGGGGGCAGGGGCTGGGTGAGGACTGAAGTGGAGTTCACGATCCATCTTGCCCACTCCCCCCCTTCCCCAGTGAAAATTTAGTAAGCCTCCGTTTCATCACAGCCAGAGTGAGGGGGAGGGAGGGGCAGATCCCAGACCGTGTCTTTTTTTGAGACAGATTATGTTGATCCAAGGGAAGTTTCATAGCCTTAGGAGAAGTTGCCACCAGACACCCCAACACACACACACGCAGTCGCGCAGCCTCCCAGGAATCCGATTCTCGAAGGCAAGCAGCAAGCCCAGTGAAGGGGCTTCAGAGGTCTGGGCGCCCCTGGGCACATGCACGACTGAGACGCACATCTCAACCCGCCTCCCCTTAAGGCTCACACCTACCCGGGCCCCCAGGTCACGGCGCGGGGCTGGGTGGGGGGTAGACTCGGTCCAACTCGCGGCCAGATTTGCCACCCTGAGTGGCAGCTGGCTGGGGGCGCTAACTGCCACCCCTCACACCCAGAGACCGTGCTTGTTGCGTGGCTCTAAATGCTCCCCGGAGGCCCCGCGGCGCAGCTCGGCCGCGTCCCCCAGCTCCCCAGGCGGGGGGAGCTTGGGCTTGGGCTCGGCCTCGCCCCCTCGGCCCCGGCGGGAACCCGGAGCTGGCTCGTCCCCGCCTCCTCCCTCCCTCCCGCCCGGGTGGCGCGCGCCGCCGACTCACCGAGCGACGCCTGCACCGCCTCGGCCGCGGAGAAGGCGAGCAGCGAGCCCTCCTTGGCCAAGAAGCCTTTGCCATCCTCAGCGTCGGCTTGCAGCGCCTCCGCCTTGTCGAAGTTGCCGCCGCCCGGCAGCGGCTGCGGCGCGAACTTGCGGGCGGCCGCCGCCTCCTGGTGCTGGGGAGACGCGGAGAAGCCGCCGGGCAGCGTGGCCATGAGCGTGGAGGTGAGCGCCATGCCCTGCGCCAAGCTGGAACAGAAGCCGGTGGGCAGGCTGGGGATCTGGTGGTGAGGGTGCGCGGGCGGAAGCGCGGGCTGCAGCGCGGCCTGGGGCAGCGCGGGCGGTGGCGGCGGCGGCGGCGGCAGCACCACCGGCCGGTAGGGCATGAACATGGGGTAGCCGGTGTAGACGAAATGGCCGGGGCTGGGCTGCGGCGGGCTGCCGATCAGCGAGTCTATGCTGAAGGCGGTACTACTCCCCAGCGGGCGCTGCATCATCATCAGCGACGGCGGGAACGCTGCGCTCATAGACGCGCTCGGGAGAGGCCAGCGAGAGGCGAAAAGTCCCCGCGCTGCGCCGCCGCCAGGAAGCCCGCCGGGAGCCGGGAGTACAGCTGGGTGCGCCGGGTAGGGGCCGAGCGGGTCCCCGAGAGCAGACGCCGCCGCCCCTCAGTCCTGGGCCCGCTGCATGCCGGGCGGGTGCGGGTGCGGACGCTGAGCGGGGTGAGGCCGTGCACCCGGGAGTGGAGAGGGCGCCCGGGCCCCGCGGGCTCGCTGGAGCCGCTGCTCTCCGCTTGCCCGTCGGAGCCCGCGCGCGTCGCGTCCGCGGCCCTCTGCCCCGGATCCCAGCTGTCTGTGCTTCCGTCTGTCCGTCCTGCAGTCCGTAGCCTCCCGCGGGCCGCTGGGGAGCGCGCGAAGCTGGCGCACTTGTCTTCGGCGGGCGCCGCCAGCACCTTTAAATCGCGCTCCTCTTTCTCATTCACATTTTGCCTGCTGCCCGGCCGGGCTCGCCTCACGTGGGGCCGGGCGCCGCTGCCTATTGGCTGCGCCAGGACTGGGCGGGGCGAAAGCGGGGCTCCGCCCTTCCACCGGGGCTGGCTGCCGGCGGGCAGCGGGCGCCACCGGCGGAGCGCGCGGGCAGGAGAGCCAGAGCCGGTGCTACCCGCCCGCGCCGCGCAAACTTGAAAGGCCCGGTTGGCAGCTCCCAGGCTCGAACCCCGAGGCCCGCAGCCTCGTCGAGGGCGCCTCCAAGAGCAGCTTCCGGGGCTAGGGCGCGCCGCGGCTGGGCCGAGGGCTTTCCATTTCTTGTACATGTGCATTGGAACAAACCTGCCCTCGGCTCACCCTAGCGCTGGGTGCTGCGGCTGCTCCAGGGGTCCGGGCAAGGTTCCCAGAGTTGGGGGCAGGGTCCTGACCCTCCAGATCCTCCCCTAGGGCGCTGGCCGGGAGCTGGCAGCCCCTGCCCACCGCGGGGAACCCTCCGGGTTGTACGCTGCGCCCTCCGCGCTCCCGGCAGGGCGGAGAGGCTGCTGGTTCCCCCATTCCAAGCTGGGCCCTCCCGTGAGCGATCCCTTCTCATTTTTCATGACATCCTTAATCATCGCACCTATTTACACACTTTGCCTGCGCGCACCAAAATAACAGCCACGATAATTATGATAATAAAGCGAGTCCTTTCTCTGCTCCATCCTCGGGGAGGAAAGGGGGGAGTTGCTGAGCCTCCAGATTGTATAACGTGAGATTATCCTGATGAAAGCTTTATGATGTTTGCTCAAATAAAAGCTGCGTTTTGTAAATAGGCGCTAATTAAGCACGTTGAGAACGGAGGGAGCGCTCACCCCGGCGCCGCCGCCCGGTTTCCAGCGCGAGGACTCAAGGGCGCGCGGTTCCCCTTTGCCTGCTGCGGGATGGAGCCGACTCCCTCAAGATGTTTCCCCTGTCTCGACAATGGTAAAACCCCAGAATTTGGGAGTAAGGGAATTGGCGGGGAGGGGGTGGGGCCTAGGAATGTTCTTATCCCCTTCTCCATGATAAAGACAAAAACTTTGAGCTCTTATCTTCCCTTTAAAAATGGGATCATTTCTTGGCACGGGCAGACCGTGCTAAGCGCGCCAGCGCGCGCGGGGCTTCCACGCGCCTCCAGGGCCTCGGCTCCAACTTCCCAGGTCTAGACGATCGCCCGGAACAGCCGACAAGCACGGGGCTCCGGAGAGAGCAGAGAAGGGCATTGTTACATCGGTCATTAAAAATCAGCTCACGCCGCGGAGCTAGTGGTTGGGGAGTTGGCCCGTGTTGGACGTGTGTTATGTATCACTTACAAGCGCATTTAATTGGGAGATAAAGATAAATCGATCTTTATGAATTTATCGACCCGATTCTTTGAAGCTCTTCTTTCTCGCTCTTCCTCTTTCTTGCGCTCTAACTCCAAGGCCCCCCGGGGGAACGTCTTAATTCCGGACCACCTCTTCAGCCAGGAGACTGGCCGCGGACCCACTGCCCACCCAACGGACCCTGGAGGAGAAAGGGGAGGGTGCATCCTGGGCGCCCCGGAGTGCTGAGAAAACTCACTGGCCCCGCCGCCAGCCGCCCTCCGCCTCCTGCTCGCCTCTTTCCCCCGCCCCACCACCACCCGGACAAAGACGTCTCGAGCGCGTTTCCCCACTCCAGGCCGCGGTAATAGATGGCTCCAGCAGCAGGCGGTTTGAAAGGAATTCATTAGCACGCTGCCTGTATTGCCTCCGCTCCCTTCACGCCCAGACCCCGAGGTGGCTTAGGCGGTGTGAGAGGAAATGAATTCCCGTTGGGGTCCACGGGGAAGGAGGTGTCTGTGGGGTCTCTAAGCTCTGTTCTTCTTTCTCCACTCCTACAAAAGAGGAAAAGGAGAAGAAAAAAAAATCGAAGCCCAGGGCAAAAGGCTGATTTCTTTATGAGCATAATAAATACTCCCTCTTATTATGAAATAGTTACAGGCACACCGTCCCGGGCATAGTTACCTTGTTTTTTTGAATACTAAGAGAAAGCGTCGACTCCGTGCATGATTTGCGCTGCTCCTGCCGGGTGCCTTGCTGTTTGACACTGGCATGCCTGCGGAAGCTGTTACTCATTTTACCCAGGCAGGTTTGCCATCCACTTTGCTATTTCACCATAAAAATGTTGTTCTAGGGACTTCTGTCGCCTGATTACCCTCCAAGACACAGAGATTCCTTTGATTATTTTGGTGATAATTCCACATTTAAAGTTCAGCAAGAAGATTTAGGTCCGTTGAATTATAGCTACACTTGAAATAATTTGATGGCATATTATTTGCATCCATAAATTGCTGTGCAAAGTATTGACTGCAGGGGTTATAATACTAATCTTCTTTTATTAGTGAGTTCAGAGGATTCTCATCAATATGAATTTTATTTACTAGTGTGCTTTTTCTCGAATGCAACGCAGTAATATTTTCTCATCTAATGCTTAACTGCTTAGAAAACGACTGTTCACATCATAAAAGGATCCTTGTGTCTCGCCGTGATTAACAAGATTCATTTCGGGCACCTCAGCTACCTGCAAAGCGTTCAGAGCGTGGGGACTGCGGATAATAAAAGCCTTTGGAGTTTTTCCTCGGCTTCTTGGAGAGATTTATGGGCAGTGAGCGACAGGTACCTGGCTTAGCCATCCTTTGGATTCCCACCTGCTTAGCTGGGAACTGCCTCCAACTGCAGGGCCCTGGGTGACTCAGCTTGGCCCAGGCTGTGCGGGAAAACCACCAGGCACAGAGCTTTGCAACTCTGCTTTACCCGCCTCCCCTCCCTCTGATGAGGAGAAAGGAAGGACGCCTAAGAAGGGAGATCTGGTCTTCCAACTCCAGTTAACTTCTGCAAACTTTTGTCCCCAGGAAACCTCCCACCGGGATGAAGTTGGCCCAGTCCCTGGGCACTTTCCTCGGCTGGTGCCAAGCTGGTGTCAGGATAGCATTAAACCATTTACCTCTGATGTCAGTGTAAGTGATGCTAATTAAGTTGTCCCCACGCTTCGGGGCTGTCCCAGTCAGCGTTTGCTTGCAGGTGTATGGGGACTGAGTGTAAAATGCTAAATGCACAAGCAAATGAATATTCATACAGCAAACTTGCGCTGGCCCGCGGAGTCCACCGGGAGCCTCGCGCTCCCATGCTGCCGCCAGGGACCGGGTCGCGCGTGGCTGTGGATACGGGGCAGCCTGGTAGCTCCGGGTCTCTGTGGGTGCAGAGAAATCCGTGGGCCTAGCAGGCGGGGCGCTCCCGCCTGCCACCCTGTCCCAGGCAACGGGCTGGTTTCTCGGGCAACCGTGTTGTTTTTATTTATAGAGACTTTGAGTGGCCCGATCATTCGGTCATTGCCGCAGCTCTTGCTCCTAGCAATAGTTGGGAAATAGCTTGGGATGGGTTTTATTTATGGAAGGGCAATTGGGATTCACACTCAGCTAACCCAGCTCAGTCCCTCCCGAGCCCAAGATGCTTTTACAAAGGGATGCTTGTGTAAAATTCCCCATCAGACACACCAATTTGCAAGTAGCAGAAAGCATTGAAACCTCATCTTTTTAAACTATTTTATTCAGCTTTTTTTTTTTTTTAAACTGAAAGCCCAAAATAGACTCCATGTGGTTCTAAGTGAAGTCAGCCCTTGGCTGGCTTTGAAATCGCTCCTGCAATTATGTAAAAGACCATTCACCAACAGGACGGAATTAAAAGGGATCTCGCCCGCTTCCCTTTCATTGCCAACCTCTCACGTTTGGCTTTTCAAAGCACTTCCAACACGATGTCTTTCTCCAGGACAAAAGGCAGAACAAAAAAAGTCCCCAAACTTGTAAATTGAACGTCAAGGGAACTTTAAACAATTTAAAGCCCATAAATAATGATAAAGGAGACTGGCAAAAAAGGCAAACCCATTCAATTAATAGAGTTTCCCAAGCAAAGATCAAGTGGTTTATAAAATAAAAGTCTTTGGTTTCATTATTCTGCTCCTTGACCATGCAGAAAGCAGGACAGGGGGTTTTTCTAAAGCGCCCTGAAGAAGAAACACTTTGCGGGACTCTGCGCGCCGCGACATTCTTATGGAGAAAGTTTTACTCTTTTGTCCCCCACCCTCAAAGTAGCAGAAACAAAACCGCAAACCAGAAACGTGAAGGGGAGGAGACTTTTTTTTTTTTTTTTTTGCATTTCCCAAGGGGAGCTGGAAAATGTTCCCCGCAGGCCTGAGGCCGGGAACGCGACCCTTCACACCTGTGCCGCGCTCCCCAGGGAGCGCCGAGGAGCAGGCGGAGCCAAGGCCGTGTGGCCCGGGAGCCGAGCCCCCGTGATATTTGGGGGCCGGGGTGGAGGGGTCCTGCACCGTCCGGGAGCCCCCGGGATTGCGGGCGTGGACGCGCGAATGGCGCACGCAGGCGTCTGCTGCGAGCGCGTGGAGCCGGGGTACCTCCGCACCCCGCGCCGGGCTCGGTTTTAGAGCTGAGGGCCTAGACGTCCGAGGGCGCAGGCGGGGGTTCTAGTGCCTTTTCGGAATAGCCCGAGGGGTGGAGTTGGGGAGTTCTTGACCACTGGGGGTATTGGATCGCCCGGTGCCATCTTGCTCACCGCGCGTCTCCTGGGAGCACCCAGCCTGGCAAAGGGGGATCCTCAGCGATGACTGAGCCGTACGCCCGCCCCGGGGCTCCCAGCCTGGGAAGCGGGAACATCAGGCGGAGGCCTGGAACGCGGGCGAGGAGGGGCAGAGAGGGCACCGGCCCCTGGTGCCGTGGGAAAGGCGTCCACTTGCGTCCCGCCCGGGCTGGCTGGGGCCGGGGATCCGGGAGGCCGCGCGCGTCCGCGAACCCCAGGCCCTGGGGTGCTGGGCAGGGAGGCGCAGGCCCGCGGGCGCTTCTCACCTGGCTTTATCTCCTCCCATCTGCCCCCTCGGATTTACCGCGGCCCCACCTTTCGGGGACTTCAAACGCGCCCAGCCACCCGGCGCCCGACTTTCATCTCCCGGCACAGCGGGCATTGTTTGCGGGACTTCACAGAGATGTTAATCCCCGGACCGTGTAAACGGCAGACCGGGAGGCGGGCAGAGGGCACGGAGGGGTGAGGGGGTGCGTCAGCCTGAACTGGGGGCCTTGGGGACCTCCATACGGGCAGCCTTCCCGGGACGCCGGGGTCCAATACCGTCCCTGCGTCCCATCCCGCCCGCCTTATCCTGGAAGGCGGCGGACACGTCGTGATGGTCCTGGGCCGGACACAGCCAGCGTCCAGTGGATGCTGAAGGAGGAAGCGTCGGGCCAGCGACCGATGGCCGAGGCTCAGCTGTGCGCCCTGTGAGCTTTCGACCCTCGGGAGGTGACGCGCCGGGGGAGAGCCCAGCAGGGGACTCGGACTGGAGCCTCTCGGGACTCCTGGGCCCTCCCAAACCGGGGCCCCAGCTGCCGCCCCTCAAAGCCCCGACCCCCTGCAGAGGTGTTCTCTTCGAAAGAGGACGAGGTTTACCTCGAGTTCATCCCTTTAACCCTTTAGGAGCCACACTGGAGGGAGCAGGAGAGCGTTTGGATCAACAGCCACACACACCAGGGGCCCCGCTCCGGCTTTAACTTCTGCAGGGACCGGAAAAAAAAAAAAGAGTAGCGACTGCTCCTTGACAGAACTCCTTTCTCCTATTCCCTCCGATGACTGCTCCCTCCTACAAGAAACCGTGACCCAGAAAGTGTGTCTCAAGACAGGGGCAGGGCACTGGGCGTAGACAGAGGGGGAAATGTTGGTTGAAGGGAGGGAGAACCGGAATGCCTTCTGTCACTCCTCACAAATCCCTCCCGTGAATTCCCGGGGGGCAGGAGGGGGAGGGGGTCATTGTAAGAATTTCACGTAGTAGTAAGTTCATCTGGAAAACTCAAGGGTCAGTATGTAACTGACCAACGTAGCTCCGTGGAGGTTTCCCCAAAGGACAGCGGTGACGATTAGAGAAAGCTGCTCAGGGAGGCTTGGCTTCAATGATGGAGTTTCCCAAAGAGAGGACAGAAGGGAGTGTGTGCTGATGGGGTGGGGAGAGAGCCATTCTATTAGTCAACAATTAAATGAAGATAACAATAGATGCCAACCCCCTCTAAAAAGGCCAACAGGAGACCACTTACAGCATCCAACTTACAGAACCTGGGAAAAGAAGAATCCACTGGGGTGGGCCCATTCCACGTTGGAGGAAAATCCCAGTGTAGATCTTTGACTCTTGTTTGAGGGGCTTGAAAGCCACCGTGGAGAATCAGAGCCAATGAGAAGGGCAGTCAGTAGAGGCTGGCCACAGGACTCAACTCCCCTCCCCCTTAGAACTCTTTGAACACTCTCCTATCCCATGCTCCTTTGCTCATTGACCTGAGTAAGAGTGGAGTGCAGGTCCGGGGCTCACAAGGGGTTGAGCTAGTTTCCTCTAACCAGGTTTGAGAAATGAAACGTAGGTGGGCATCTCTATTTGCCAGGCGGGGACACTCTAGAACTGTTCCCTAGTTAAATCATCCCCATGCACTGTCCTTATGACCCCTGCCGCTGCCTGAGGAGGTTGGAATGCTTCAGGAAGGAGGGATCCTTGTTTTTAGGGCTCTTAATTGTCCCCGCTGCCTCAGGTCCCCTGAATATACAGCTCCTCCTTGGTGGTGATCACAGAAATAATTGGAAATAGTGACCTCCTAGGCCTTCGAAACAGAAGAACCGTGGAATTCCTCCCTTTGCCATTTGTGTGACTTTGCTGCCAACCATTATGTCTCCTTTATGGGTACAACCTGGAGTCCCCAAACTTTGGGGAAAGAAGGAACTGAGAGCAAAGATAGGGAGTGGACTGTGACACCAGGAAGTATCTTCATACAGGGACCAATGTGCCAGGGCGAGTGTAGATCACACTGGAAGATGAGGGGATGAGGAGACAGGATTCCTTTGACCGCACTGAGAAAAATCCAGAAAACTTCAGAATGCTGTCCCCACACCTCCCTAGGGGACACTTCTGGGTTTTGCAGGGAATGGAAACATTTTGCATGAGGCATGTTGCCCTTGTGTGTGTGTTTGTTGAGAGACTGTTTTTCTTTCTTTTTTTTTTCACTGGTGAGCAGAGAGTTACAGAGAGGGAGTTCGTATCCTGCACTCCAGTATTTATTCTGCAGGATGATGATAAAACACCCCCACAAGGGGAAGGTCTTCCTGTAGCTCCTTCACCCCTGTTGACTGAGGTGGGTCATGCTGAGGTGATTGCTACCCACAGGGGACATTGCCATTGACACCAGAAGAGGGACTGGGGGCAGGGGCTGCTTCTGGGGGCTTCCATGGCTGCCTGTTCAGACCAGGCTACAGCAGAGCGGCCCTGGAGGACAGGGACGGACCCGAGGGCTGGTGAATGGGCCTCATCCAGACAGTCTGCCCCCAGCTCTCCTTCTCCTGGGCACGTGAGGACAACTAGTGTCTGCTGGGAAACCACCGAAGCCAGAAGCAGTCCTGCTTGTCTCCACCGGGACAAACCTTCTGTTCCCCGAAGTCTGTGACAGTAACCAACACGAAGCTTCAGAAAGAACATAAATTGGTCATAAAGGCTCAGGAAATGAGGGTGATTTGGCATCACGTGACCAATCTGATGGATTCACTGAGTTCAGGGACTCCCCCCATCTCACCAGTTCCCTCCTTTTATTTATTTATTTATTTATTTATTTATTTATTTATTTATTTATTTAGAGAAGATGAGTATTTTAGAATCTACTTGTTGCTATGACATTCCTAGCTTATCTCTCGGTTATTATAATTTCCCTGTTCTCAAGTTTCTCTCAGATCCACTTAAATTGCAGACAATACAAAACAAGAAAACCCGGGAAAACTTAAGACACGAGAGACCTCTTAAAGTTCAACTTCATTCTAACCCAGAGAACTTTCAAATTCGGTTCATTCAGGATATTGTAAGCTATTTTGGAAATTTATACTTTAAAAGGTAATGAACGGAATAATTTATTCTGCAAGCCAAATTTTACACGGCACTTTTTTATTTTAACAATCAAACAAGGTTATTTCATATCTGTAACCGAGACAAATATGTATTATGTATTTTAATAGATTAATGAGGGAATGGCAGGAAACAGTTTTATTTGAGGATTCGTGATTTCAAAACTATTAGCCTGAAAAACACCGTGGGTGTGCAGAGCGCCCCCTATGGGCCATGTGGGTAACGGCATCTGCTTTACGGCCTGCTAGGGCTTCCCAGTCCCAGGGAGCAGACCCCTGCGCGGCTCCCCTGCTTCTCCCGGGACTAGAAGGGCCGAGACGTCTACCTTTTTTCATGCCTACAATTGCACAAGAAAAAGATTCCCAATTTCTTTTCATTATGAACGTCTAGGCCACAAGAGAAGCCTTTGTCACAGACGGGGGCGGGCGGGAAGGGCGGGAATCACACCTCTGTGATTGCACACCGTGTTAAGAAATAGGATCAAATTTTGGACGTGAGAATAGAAAACCCACCTCGGCTCTCTTCAAAAGCCATGCAAGGTTCTCCTGGCTCTGACTCATCCTGAGCAGGGCCTGGGAGCAGAAGGATAAGAAACCCTTTGACTCTGGGCCCGAGGGGCCTGGGAACACCGCCCAGCTCACCTTGGCCTCTGCTGTTCCATCTGCGTAGTGGGCGGGAATCCCGGCTCTTTCTTGCCGGAGGCCTGACTGGGTCCCTAAAACATGGATCATTACTACAGCGCCAACGTCACGGGTTGTCGCAGGAGCTGAGACAGACCACGCAGCACCCCATGGCAGGGCGCCTGGCCCACAGCGGATGCTCGGGAGGGCAGCTAACTACCCAGCGCTCCCGCCAGCCCCGGGGCGCTGCAGACTGCCGGGTGCCAGGGGCGCAAGCCTGTGCGCTCGGAGTGAGAATATCCATTTGAGAGCAGCCTCTGATCACCAGACTCTCGAGCATTTCAAAACAAACCACAGGCCACCGGTGGGTCAGGATGCACTACAGTATTTGAGAACACACGACGCCTCCGCGGGAAGAGGGCGGTCCCAAAGCGCCGCCCCCGGTCGGCGCAGCGACATCCCCTTTGCACAAATGGAGACAGAGGCGCAGAGACTGTCCCCGGCCCTGGGAGCGTTCCTCTGTGGTGGCTCTCATCCCCAAGTTCAGCACTAGAGGGGCGCAAGGCGCTGCGTTTCCAAGGAGATGACTTCTATGTCATTTTAGATTAGTATTTTATTTTAAATTATGTGCTAAACAAACCTCAAATACATTCCTTTTTGGGGGAGGGGGCTGGCAACCCGCGCCCTTTGGCCTCTTGCTTCTCCCCAAACTCTGTCTCCCCAGGGCCCCCATCCCGACCCCACCGTCGGAGGTTTGAACACCGCGGGGCACTGGGGAGTGCAGGAGGCTGGGGGGCGGGACGCGAGCAGCGGGAGGAGGACCAAGGGCTGACCCCGCCTCTCCGCCCCATCGGCTCAGCTCGCGCGACAGGACCCTAGCTCCAGGGCGCCCCCTCCGGGTCACGGTCGGGATCGGCCCCGCGGAGCGGGAGGGCGCATCTGCCCCAGTCCTGCCCCAGCCGCGCCGCGCCCAGGTCTCCGCGGGGAGGGTCCCGCACGCTCCCGGCCTTCGAGTCTCTGAGCAGCCGGGGCATCGTTTCCTCGTTTCAGGTGGGGGGAGGCACGCTTTTACCGCCCCCCCATAGGTTCCTTTTTTTTTTTGAAAGGAGCAAGCCTCTCCAGTTTTAATGTGGCCCAATTATCTCGTTTGCACGACTTAAAATGTTTCTCTTTAACTCATTTCAATCTAGTAAATATGCTTCAGCAAGTAGCTAATTTCTCAGGGATGGCTTCGCCTCCCCATTTGCATATAAAGCGCGTCGGAGGCCGGCCCCATTACTGGGCGCGCGGGTCGCCGGCAGCTGGGCCTCCTCCTCCGGGGGGGACGCCTAGGTTTGATCCCGGAAAGCGGAAGCCGTGGCCCGCGCTGGGGCCCGAGGGCCAAACGGCAGGGGGGCGGGGCATCTGGGCCCCGGGGAGGGGGCAGACCTCTCCTCTGAGCGCCCCCCGCCACTGCACCGCCCAGAGCCCGCGCCCGCTCTGATCCCGGGGAAGGGGCGCGAAGGTCGGGGGCGCATTTATCCCCAAGTGCTTTTCTGAAATCGCGTCTGGAGATAGATGGACGAGGATACAGGAGAGGAAACGCGGCGCTCAGTGGAGCAATCTTCTGGCTTTAAATTCCGAATAAAAGTCTCAAATATTCCCGGGTCAGGGGGCACTGTCTCATTAAAACCACTCTCGTTCTCAAACTGCAATGCGGACATTAAAGTGCAGTATTTTTCAATTAGAGCTGACGAATTCAATCAAAATTCCATAGATTAGGATGAAATGAGGCATGGGTCATTTACAGGAGAATTTAATTGCCGAGCCATTAGACAAATAGTATATTTGCCATTCCCGCGTTATCCATCATTTTCGACATCAATACCGGGGCCGCATCTCCCCGTCCCGCAGCCGCCCGGCGTCGGCTGTAAACACTCCCTTCCCTGTATCTTCTGATTATATCTGATTTCATTTAGGGCCATGGGGGATTATAAATGTTCACGCAATCAAGTTCATTAGGGCTTCAAATCGCATTTCTGATTGGGATCGCTCTGCCGCTGTCCTCGGTGCGCCTTTCAAACCCCAGGACGAGGCTTTCAAAAACATCTTTTTGAATTTAAAGCTTCACAGCCTTTTGTCTTCCGACGCCCCCTCCTGCCTCCCCCGCCGCCGCCACCCCGGGAGGCCCCGCGCGCCTCTGGCCTCCTTCGCGGGGCTCGGCACTGAACCCCATGGCCCTGAGAGCGGGGCTGGGAGGGTGGGGGTGGATGCCCGCGCCCCCCAGGCCCGCTGGGAGGGGGGCTCCGCAGGCTGCCCTGAGCAGGCCGTTCCCCTCCCCCCAACCCCAAGAACCCCCTGCCGGGCCGCGAACCCCCGCGCGGCGCGAAGCATCTGGAGACCCCGCGTGTTCGCGAATCGCGGGTGGGTGCCGGCCCCACATCTCCCGCCCCCGGCCTGGCACTCTTGAGTCCCGTGGCCGTCCGCAGGCCTCTGGGCAGCGATTGGGTCAGACCCTAGGACTGATACCTGGGATCCCTTTCCGGGCTGGCCCCTTTCACTCTAGAGACTAGGGTGGGGGCGGTACCCAGAGGAGCAATTCTCTCTTCCTCTTTGCAAACCCAAGAAACAAAGGGAGCAGACTCTTCTGGAGAGAGATGCGCAAGAAAGGCTCAAGACATCCCTTCCAGCACCGTTGAAAAATAATAGCTTAATATTAACTGCTTCTCATAAAAATATACTTTCACAGTTACCAGAAGAAAACCCTCATTTTACCCCCGTACTTTGTGCTCATCGCTGTTAGCTGCCTCAGTAATTTAATTGGAAGGAAACGTGAGAAATGTGTCATTTTTGAAGAATTTATGCATCACTTCCTAGAAATCTCATTGTGTTAACTAGGAGCCTACTGCGTTCTGTTTAGAAGCCATAATCACATTTTTATGTGTCTGTATTATGAGTTAATGTGACCTCCTGTCTTTAGCAGATAAAAAAAAAATGTTCTTTTTCCATAACATCTGCATCAAACTCTGGCTTGCATAAAGTACGCAGATACCCGGTTTCCCCACGTTTTCCAAACTTACCAACTTTCTTTGGAGCAGGGAAAAGAAATGTGGCCGCAGAAAGCGTCTACCAAATGAATAATTACACCCCGAATTAAAACCCTGCGTTAAACATAGTCGACAGCAAATACTGCATTCTCAATCGTGTTTATTGCTTACAAACTGCATTACAAAGAAATTTACTCTTTTTATTGGAGTGATTAAGCAGAGCGTTAAGGCTGCAGAAATACCATTCTGGAAGATTAGATGAAGGCAGAAAAGCCAGCTAGTTACATTGCAGTGGTGAATGTATAATTTTGCTAAAGAACACGTTTAACACACAAATGAGGATTGGGCTGTCATTATGGCATCATAAAAGAGTCAGCTGAAAATTATATTTATTTATAAACACATTGCCTATAAAATGCGCATATTTAATACAAAGGAAGTAGGCAATTCCATAATCAATATTTTAATTACTGAATTTTTTATTATAGCAACACAATTCTATAGGATACGTCATGATTCCATAGTTTTTCTATGCTCTCCTCCCCTTTATCATGGGAGCTAAAATCTTCTCATTTTCTCTTTAATTCTGGGAGAGCAGGGCGGTGGGCAGGGTAAGATCGTTTGCGTATGGCGCCACCTGCAGGACTCTCTGAAAATGAATTATTTCAATACGGTGATCCGCCTGCCTGGCTCTAGAAATTGACCTCAGGCTTATTTTAGCAATTTAAAGAAATTAATTTTGGTTTTAAAATAGAAAGCGGTTGACAATTTCAAGATAAGTCCTGGAGTTTGAAAAGTGTTTTGATGGCTCTCAACATATACTTAAATCCCCCCAAATAAGATGCGGTATTGATCCTAGTGGAAACTTCAGAGCTTCTGAATATCCCAAGGGAACATAGAAAATTTGCCTGAGGAGTAATTTATTCTTGAAATAATGGAATAAAAGATGCACTACTCCTGGCTTATCACTTGGTCCTTGGGCAGCCCTTACGACATGAAAAGCACTTGGCAAGCTGATGACATCCACAATTACAGTGATTAAGCATCCTCTCAGATGCCCCGCATCAGGACCGGTCACTGGAGCAGACCAGCTCATTCTCCAAGCCTATATTTTATAGCATTTTTGTAGAGGGTTAAGTGTTCTCTGCAAAAGTTCAACAGCCGGGCCCATCACCGTGTGTCTAAAGGGTTATTTAGGAGATTGGAAATGTGACGATTATATACAGTTCCTGGGGTTAACAAATGCTTCCTGAAGACTCAGTGGTTTTGATTTTCTTCAAAACACGCTGAAGTGATGATTATCATGGAACTGAAAGTTAAACGGACACAAATACACTAGATATATAAGCCCAGTGCTGCGTTCAGAATTGCAAACATGACACGTCACCTGATGCCACGTCCGGGTGCTGATTGTCTGTGGGCTGTGGAGCATGTCTGTCTATCCTGCTGTGCTGTGCACATTTCATCCTGGATTCAAGTTAGGCAGGATGGAAAGAGGCAAAGCACCTCAGGACCATTGTTGGTGGAGAAACACACTTGTGTATCTTTGGATTCTCTGTGGTCAGATAACAAGGAGCAGAGTCAATAAAGTTGGAGGGAAAATATTCCCCCTCATCTTTTTCAGCAGAAACAGCATTTACCCTTTGTTACTTTCTGAATTTTGAGCCATGTGAATGCTTCTCATTAAAAACTAAATTTGAAATTTACGAAAACAATTTAGGTCTTATGGAATTGACTTTTTATAATATACTCAAAGAGAAAAGTAATGATGTCCAATGCGAATCATGTTAGAATGGAAAACGTTTTTAGACCCTTTAATAAAAAAATTGCCAGAGTAGGGGCTGGCCCAGTAGCATAGTGGTTAAGTTTGCATGCTCCACTTTGGCAGCTCAGGGGTTTGGTGGTTGGGATCCCGGGCACAGATCTACATATCACTCATCAAGCAATGCTGTAGCAGCATGGCACATACAAAACAGAGGAAGACGGGCACAGATGTTAGCTCAGGGCCAATCTTCCCCACCAAAAGAAAAGAAAAAAAATTGACCAGGGTATATTTTGTTTACTGGAAAAGAAGTCAGCCAGGATAATTCTAGCCTCAAAGTAGAATGTCTTTTTGGGTGTTTATCTCAACTTACTCTCTCCCTTCCTCACTTCTGTCTTCAGTCTTGTCCTCCCTCCCCCCCCCCCCCTCCTCCTCCTCCTCTTCCTCCTTCTTATCTATGTGGAATTACGCAAATCCCCTTAATCTCAGAACTTCCTAACACATGTAGCATAGAGCACAGCTAGACACAGTCCCTGAAAGAACAAATGTTTTGCTTAACAAAGCAAATCGCCAGCAGTAATTAAATCCTGCAAAACTATGAATGAAGTGCATCCCCTTTGATGATTAAGATAGGCCCAAACAATCACACTCGCCATTTTTGTCCCATTGCAGTCACAGCCATAATTCAGGAACTGTATTTAGCACATCTGGACAGCCACTAGGACCCAGGTGATTCAGGACTAATTTCTAGTGTCAGTTTATTACCTACTTATTCTCGAGCAGCTGCGAGGTCATGTTCCTGATGAGTCAGCGGCAGCGTGAAGGGCTCCTGACATCTTAGACGGTTCAGTTCATTGCTATGTTCCCGTTGCACGTGGGTCCGTGTTGGCCAAGAGTACTGGACTGGAGCTACTGGACACATGTCATACGGGACTGGCTGGTGGGGCAGGCGCTCATCGTAGGAGTCACATGATTGCGTGTAGGATGCAGAGATGAGAGCAGCTGCTAAGTGCCCAAACTGCCACCTGCCCTGGGAACAGGCAGCCCCCATTCCAGGAAGAGACGACCCCAGGGAGAAAGTGGCCAAGACGGGAGCCCTTCCTGCCCACACCTGTCCTGGTGTGCCCAAGCCCCTCCAGCAGCTGCCCCAGCGGGCTCCACCAGGGTTGCTTAAAGGGAAGAACAAACGAGTGAATGGTGAATCGATGAGTGAGCCGTTTAAACCTATGGGACTTCATGGATTGGCTCTTCCTGGGAGCATCTGAATTACAAAAGAAAATTCCTGGGAGTAGAAATAATGAATAATAAAGAAAGAATTCCTCCATAATGGTGGGATTTCAGGCGGCTGTGAGAACCACGTTGTGTTTAAGTTATAATTGGGGGAAAAACGTGTTTTGGGAAACCTAATCATGGTCATTATTCATCAGATTTTTAGAAATATAAAGTCCATATGTTTTCAAAGAGTTGTACTTTGTTCCAGGACTCCAAAACATAATTAAAATTTAATGCATTTTAGAAATGCAACCAGTCTGTTTTCTAAGGTGGGTGGGATGGAGAGGCATGGCTGGAGGACATGCTGTAGGCAAGTGTGTTCGCTTGGATTCTAATTTGCAAAATCTAGTGAGGACAGGGCTCCTCCGTGGCTGCTGTGGCTGTATTTCTCACCACTCTTACCTTTCTTCTGTTTTTTTTCTTTGGTGAGGAAGATTGGTCCTGAGCTAACATCTGTTGCTAATCTTCCTCTTTTTTGTTTGAGGAACATTGTTGCTGAGCTAACATCTGTGCCAATGTTTCTCTATTTTGTATGTGGGATGCCACCACAGCGTAGCTTGATGAGCGGTGTGTAGGTCTGTACCTGGGATCCGAACCTGCGAACCCTGGGGCCACCAAAGCAGAGAGCACGAACTTAACCACTCTGCCACTGGGCCAGCCCCCATTCTTCCCTTTCTTATTTGTCCTTGGTAATACCATTGCTTTGCTTTTCCATTTTTTACCCTTTTTATTCCAATATTAGGCTATTTTCTTCTTCTAATAATGAAACAATCATGAGAATAGAATGAACCATTTATTGAGTTCTGTCTCTGGGCTGGCTCTGGGCCTGGGGCTTTGCCATCTCTGAGTTTGTTGGGGTCGGTGACCAGGGGCAGAACAATCACCCCAGTCACCCCAGCTTGTCAGTACCATTCAAGTTCGCAGACTCACAGAATCGGGGCCCCACCCTAGACTCTGGTGCTGGAATCTGCATTTCAACAAGGCCCCTTTAGCGTGAAGCCCTGCCTTACATCAGTTAGCTCACTGAGTCCTGACCCCGTGAGAGAGGCGAAGATGATTTCACTCTCCCGATGGGCAGCTCTCCGCTGATGTCGGTCGAGTGACGGTTCTCGCTCAGTGGAGGAGCCAGGATGTGAAGCCACATCTCCAGGGTGTCGCCAAGGGCTCCTCCCCGCCCTCCAGTGTGTTGCATCCCTTTCCAGGACAAAGGACTCTCCCTAGAGCCCCACCTGACCACATCTGCCCGCCTGGCTCCTCACAGCTTGTCCAGTGAAGTCCAGCATCCCGGGTGTGGAAGCCGAGACCCTCCTGATCCACCTCCTTCCAGCTGTCACACGGGGACCCTCCTCTCCAGGTGGACGGGTCACTCTTTCTCCACTGTGCCCTGCACTTTCCTGCCTTCACTCAAGTTCTTTTGATCCAGTGGTGGCTCCTGAAGGTCTGTTTAGGGGGGGCTTGGGGAGAGCCATCAGCCTGGGGGGGGGTGGGTGGGAGGGGTCCTGAAGCTGTGTTTACATGGCCTCTCTAGGTCAGCTGAGCTGTCCATCTCAAAGGGCAGGATAGGGCTGGGTCAGCTGAAGGCAGTGGAGGTGGATGTTGAAATCTGAGTTGAAATCTGACCACCCACCAAGGTTCAGCCTGACTGCCCATTCACATGCCCACCCTCACTGGGTGGGCCCTTCCTGGCCCCCTTTCACCCCCACAGTGGGCTTCGCTCATGGTGCACACAACATCCCCCCTTATCCTGCTATCATCGGCAGGATGTGAACCCCATTCCAGATGCAGCAATGGGAGAGCGTGCCCTGCCCCCTCTGAGGCTCGCCTGGCAGCACCTTGCACTGGCTCAAACTGGAAAAAATGGAGCCACTGCTCATCCTCAGAGGATGACCATAAAGGGTCCTTGTTCTAAAACAGGGTGTTGAGTAGAAAATTTGAGGTCTAGTAAGGCCAACAAATCAGGAGATGACTGCCATTGAAAAGAGAGTTTATTACTCACCATTCCTGAGAGAAGAGACACGCCACGCCTCGGGGGCCATGTGGGGAAGCACCAGGGTTGGTCAGGAGGTGGAGGAGGGGATGTGGGCAGGAGCTTTACCATGGTTTCTGTGGAAGGAACGGTCGAAGCAGGGTAGACAGGCTTAGGGTTGGCTAGTTTGAATAATTTCAGGGGGGTCTGGGGCAGAGGGGCTGTCCCCAGTGTCTGGCACGTGGCCCTGGGTTGGACTGTCGCCCAGAGTGTGAAAGCCCAACAAAGGAGGTGGCTGGGATGAGCTCTGCATTGATTGGTTGAAAAGCACCGCTGGGGGCGAGTTGTTGACTATCCCCAGGGATTGGCTCACCCTGGGAGGGGCCGGCCCTCCAGCATCAGCAAGGCCCCAGAGTCAAAGCACCAGAAGAGAGAAAATAGAAGACATGGTTTACATAGTCCTAGACCTTTAGAACATCTCTCTTGTTATGGATGCTCGGCTGAGCTGATGGCAACCTCTGTCAACTTGTGTCTACTCCTGGCATCTGGCTGCCTGGACTATTTGCTGGAGCTGGATCAGCTGGGGTCTGCTGAGGGGGTCAGACAGCAGACTCATGTAGGATCAGAATGTCCGTCTCACCACCCCGCCATCATCCTCTAGGAGCTCTGGATGGTCCTGTGCTGGAAGCACCAGTGGGCTCCTGGGGAGGCGCTCTTGTTATGCAAGCAGGTGCCCTCTCTAAATGTGTACATCTGTCATGTGTTGGGGACAGTCTTTCCAGGTGCCCGAGCTCCAGGAGGGGTGGGACGTTTCCCATGAGGCAGAGGGTCTGAGGCTGGGGGGCAGCATGCACGTTGCTAACCCACTGGGGGTGGGAGACAAACCTTGAAAAAAATACTTCTACCTTTTAGTTCAACTTTCGTTGGAAGGTGCTTTCTGATACAAGACTAGGATAGTCACAGTTTCCATCCTCACGAGCAACGTGGAGAGGCAGAAAGGGCTTTTATTACCAGTTCCATCCCGAGGTGAACCTGAAGCTTGGCGAGGTCTGTGCATCTGCCAGGCAGAGTGGGACGTCCCACCCTCGGCGCTCTCCTCGCCACGCAGCCCCCACGGAAAGAAAAGATGAGGACTCGAGCCTTAGTCCAAATGCTCTGGTTTTCAATGCAAAACACCTTCTGGCTCCAAAAGGAGATAATTTTGCAGGGACTTCGGCAATGGGAGCAGGGGTATGAAGTAAAAGCAATTTTTGCCAAACAATTTCCGGATGGCACAGCGGCAGAGATGCTGCAGACAGCGCGGGGTGTGGGCCAACGCAAAGAAGGACTTGTAGAAAGGCTGGTGCATCTGAAAGGAAGGTGGGTGGGACATCAGCCCGTGCACGTGGAACTAACAGACCTTTCTTTCCTAGCAGAAGACCCCATACCACACAGTTGATCCTTTCCAGGCCACCTGGTACCAGACAGGACCCCAATACAGGGAGAAGCACTGTCTGTTCAAAGCCCCCTCCACCAAGAGGGTCTGTACACTTTTCTAAAGAGCAGCTCCTGCTGAGTCTAGGGAAACTCTGTTTTGGGTGATTTCAGAGAATACAGGTCATCTCCTTGAATTCTGCTCTGCCCTGTTCCCTGGGCACAGCCCATATGCTATTCAGTAATGTGCATGGGACTCAAGTCAATGAAACCCGAGGGGAAATCTTCTAGAGGCTTCCAGAAAAAACAAATGTTCTCTCTTTCTCAATCGACAGCCACAGTGGACTCTGTCGTGTACAGCTGTAGGGCCCGCAGCTGCCTGGTGATATCTTAAGCTCTAAGCAGATGAAGGACACACAGGAGCCAGAACCTCTGCCGCCCACCCGTCTCTGGACACTGGTTCCTCGAGCCCTGACATTCCTCAAGCCAGTGGGAGTCAGTCTTCTGCAGCCAACAGCATCCCAGCTCTAATAAAAGGCTTTTGGCTGAGTGATTACTGAGCCTCCAGGAAAAAACCAGAAAAACTCAAACATGCCCCTCATTTCCCCTTCTCTCTCCTTCTTCAGATGGTTTATACTCACCTGGATGTTTGTGCAGAATGCCACCCAGGGGTAGGCAGAGACAGACAACAATTCTGTACTCAAGGGGGGAGGAAGAGCCGCTTCCTTACCTCAAACACTTCTTCAGGAATCGCCTCCTTCCAGGACTCCGACACGCGGAGCTGAGGGTAAGAGTTGAAAAGGACCTCGACGACTTCAGGCGCGGATGCGCAGGTCTTCAGCACCTGGTGGGAGATGGGGAGACTGGGCTGGCAGACTGGGTTTTGGGTCCGTGCGGGGAAAGAATGGGGAGATGTGAGGGTGTGTCTGCATCCCACTTCCACCACTCCCCACGCCTCGGTCACAAAGGGAACAGGAGCAATCACAGTAACAGTACAGCAGGCTTGTTCAAGGACCACAGGGGTTAGTTCACAGATGAGCACGAGGCAGCAAGGGGCCCATCTTATCCTCATGGCAAGTCTGGGCAAGGCGCTAAGCGTTCAAATTCCCAGGAGGAATATTTCTGGCTTGGCACGCTCTCTTGGCCTCTGGAGAGCTGCTCAGAGAAAAGGAATGAGGTTCTGCTGGGAGGAAGTTTGGCCAAGGATGGTGTTCCCAATTTCTTACCTCAGTTTTATAATATGTCAGGAAATTGGGGGAGAAGAATTGCTTGGCCGTTGAATTTCCTCTCAACTTTGCCTTTCCATTTTATTTTCATAGTGCCCACTGGCAAAGGATTCCTATTTCCTTATTTGTCAATTTATAATTCAAGTCCATTGGCTTCATCATAAAGATGGGAACTATTCGCTTTTTAAAAATAAACTTTTTGTTATGGAGAAATTTGAATGTACACAAAAGTAGACAAATGGCACGATAAGGTCCCAGGTACCCACGTTCCACCCATGGCCAGTCCTGCCCCGTCCACACCCCCATCCCCTCCTGCTAATATTATTTTAAAGAAAATTCAATGTATCCTATCATTTCATCTGTAACTATTTCAGTGTGTCTCTTAAAGGAGCCTTTAGAAGAAACATAAACAGTGTTATCATAACAGCTGAGAAATTAACAACAGTTCTAGCATCATCTAATTTATAGTCAGTGCTGAAATTCACAGATTTCTCTTAAACGCCCTTATGCTAGAAAAAATAATTTGTTTGAATAGGAATCCAAATAAGGCCAGCACAGTGAGATTGGTTGAGATGACGTATTTTTAGATCCCTCTTTTTTGTTTCATGTGATTTACTTGTTAAAGAAACCGGGTTATTTGTCCTGTGGAGTTTCCCACTGTTGGGATTTTCCTGACTGTATCCTGGGGGGTTTTTGAACACGCTGCCCTTTCTCTGCTTTCTGTCAATGAGCAGTTGGATTTAGAAGCTTGATCAAATTCAGATTTGATCTGGGGGAGGGGCGGGGCAATGTCACAGTTCTCTGCTTTTAAGATTTACCAAGTGTTGTAAAATTGTTCTTCCTATTTCTTGGTTGAGAAAACTGAGATTAAGCAATTTTTCTAAGATGAGGCACCGAATATCTACAGGAGACCACGGTCGGGGCCAATAGCTAAGCCCAAGCCGAGCATGCTCCCTGGGGCTCCCTGAACACAGAGCGAGACAGAAAAAAGTATTGAAATCACTCAATATGATCACTTCCTTTACAACTTGCCCAACTTCTTTCATACCTAAAACTCCTTTAAAATACAGAAAAGTGAAATAAAAAATTTATAGTTCTTTGTTCAGAGATAACCACTATTAACATTTTGTGTGCACTGTTTTATGCATTTAGACAAAAAATTAATATATATAACAAAAAGGGTTGATGCTGTGCATATTATTTTGAAATGATTTTTGTTCATTCAAAATAGATTGTGAACAATTCGAAAATTATAAATGAGCATTTAACATCATTTTTAGTGGCCATATTTTATTTTATGAATATATCATAATGTATTCAATGAATTAGCTATTTAAGTTGCCTCAATATTTTTTGATATTTTAAACAATGAGCATCCTTGAACATAATTCCATCTCCTTCTGCCTCTGACTACTCTTATTTAGATACTGACACTGAATTCCTGGAAGTAGAATTGCAGGCTCAAAGAGGATGTACATTATAACTTTTAAAACATACTGTCAAATTTTAAATGTGTAAATTGGTACACTTTTTGAAGAATTGAGTATGAGAGTGTCTCTTTCACCCCACCCAAAGCATCTCATTAGTTATTTAAATTTGACAGGTAATATATGCAATATTCGCTTTTGTTTTGGTTGACCATATGTCTTTCTTCTTTAGAGAACTGCTAAATTATGTGTTTTGCTCATTTTTTCTATATTCTGTTCTTTTTTTCATTGATTTGTAAGTACACTATTTATTAAGGTGATTTTTCACATAGACAATCATTTTTGCAAACAGTATTGTCTCCTCAATATTAATATTTATTTTTCTTGTCTTATTACATTGGTTAGAACTTTAAAAATCAATGTTAAATAACAGTGTTCATGGCAGCCATCATCATCTTATTCCTAATTTTAATTGGATTGTCTCTAATGTTACATCAAAAATATAATCTTGGCTATTAGTTTCATCAGATACTCTGTTCTAAGTTAAGAAAATATCTTTCTATTCCTAGGTTACTACAAATTTTAGGATTTAATTTATTTTTTTGCCTTTTTCTAACCAAGTTGATACAAAAAGATTTTCCAATATTGACTCATTTTTGCCTTCATGAAACAGACTCTATTTGGCTATTCTTCTAAATATAATGGCAGATTCAATTTGCTAAGATTTTTGCATCACTTCTAATAACTAAATTTGGTTTATAGTTTTAGTTTTTTGAGCTATTATTGTCAGGTTTTAACATCCCTTTATGTTAACTTAGTAAAACTATCTGAGAAAATGTCTATCTTTTCAATACTCTGGAAGATTTTAAAAAGTAGATAACTATTGAAATTAAGAAGGCAGAACAGATCTTGATTTGACATCATCCAAGCCTGGCCTTTAGCTGCAGGTAACAATTTGATATTTTCAATTTCTTCCACGGTTACTGGCACATTTGGTTTTGACTTCTTCTTGAATCAACTTTGTTAATCTATATTTTCCTGGAAAACAATCTTCATTTTAAAGAAATTTAGCCTTGCATATGTATCAATCAGGGTTCCAATAGGAAACAGATGCACCTTCGATATAGCATTATTGCAGAGGGTTTATTGATACCGGGGCTATTCAGCCAGCTGTAAGTGCAGGGGGACTCCAGGGGACAGTGGGGCTCATAGCAGAGCCATTTCCACTCCTGCACCTGCAGGATGGAGAGTCAGGGGGGCTGTCTTACCAGGAGCAGTGATCCTCGGTGGGGGCCAGCGTGAAGCAGAGAGGGGCCAAGCCAATACATCCTCTGACCTCACTCTCTTTCCTTCCCCTGCTGCTGGGAGACTGCACTGGTGAAACCCAGGAAGGCAGAAGCCTTGTGGATGTGTCCATGCAGGTGAAGAGTAAATCTGGACGGGAGACATTGCCACTGTATCTAGGAATAAGCACCCTTCTCACTTGAAATTCACTGTAATTGTAGTCTCAATTTTTTTTCATGTTTAGTCTTACTGGAATTTTGTCTATTTTAATCATTTTTTTTAAAAAGGAATCAGCTATTGGATTTTGTTGATCAGTTCTCTTTAAAAATATTCTAATCCATTAATCTTTGTCGTAATCCTTATTAATCCCTTTCTCCGGGATTACTAGTCCCAGATGATTAATCTTTGTTTCTCTTTCCAACTCCTTGGATTGACTGCTCAGTTAATTTAGTAACGCTTTTTTCCTGGAGTCACAATAAAAGCCACTTTTAAAATGGCATGGATTTTCCTTTGAACGGAGGTGTGGTCATAGCCATAAGTTTTGACTCACAGTCTCAAAACTTCTCATTGTCTTTTTCTCTAAAATAGTCTGCAATTAAGTAACTATTGGTGCTTTAGTTATTTAGGTGTGTGCTATGCAATTTTCAAAAGGTTTTTTTAAAAATGAACCTTTTGCTCCTCATTTTCTAGTGTGCTGCAGCAAGGATTCAAACGATGTTGCTTTTGGAGCACTACAAGTTGGATTCTGTTCACAGGATTCAAAGTTCAACGTGTATTTGCACATTTATGACTTGAAGCTTCAATGCATTATTTTTTTGGTCCACTTGATCTGTGAAAGACTGAGAAATACATTAAAAATCGCCTACAATTATTATTTTTCAGTCAGTTTCTCTATTTTAACATAATCATGGGTCCATAATAGTCATCTCTTCCCGATGGACTGTGTCCTTTGTCACTGTCAAATAAATCCTTTCTTCCCTCATCATGCGCATTTCCCTGGAATTCTTCTCTGTTGCTTGCTGATGTCAACACATCATTGGATTTTTAGTTTGTTTTCGCTAGAATTACCTCTGCCCACTCTTTATTTTTAACCTTTTGTTTCACTCCATTTTAAAGCATTTGAGAGTCTGTACTGGTAATAGACTAGTTTAAGAAATTTATATTTATTGCTATAAATGATCTATTTGGTCTTACTTCTATCTCATTATGTTCTTTCTGATTTTTTATGCTTGCTTCCTTTGTTGTCTGATTTCTGATACACAGGTTTCTATTTTCTTTGTGTACATCTTTTATATTTTGGAAGTATGCATCTTATTTAAAATCTGACTACTAGTTACCTTCAAAATAAAAAATATTAACCTGCATTTCTTCAAATATCTAAATAGCACCTTTTGCGTTCTAGATGTGCCATCATCTCTTCTCTCACATCTCTCACAACCAATTCTTCTTCCTCCTTAAAAACATCTGGAGTTTGGGTTCCAGATCATGGATTATTACAAGACCATATTTCATGTTAGAAATAATTTTTGGTATCTGCATTTAGTTTTATTGCCTGCCTTACAATTATCGGTCTCTATTTTAACGGGATCATACACTCACCATTTGTCCTTTCAGCCATTCATTCCACAGATATTTATCAAACGCCTTCTAGAAGTCAGGGATTGTGTTATGTCTGCGTGATACAATGGCAAGCTCTGTCTTCACAGAATTTTACCAGTCTCAAATAATACAGTTCCAAATAGTAATAATAGTAGATGGGGGAATCACAAGGTGCTGGCAATGGCACCTAACTCTGACCTGGATTTGCAATGGCGTGGTGAGTTGGTCAGGGGAAGATTTCTGGAGGAAGTGACATTCAAGCTAAGACCTGACTATGGAGTAGGAGTTACAAAAGGTCTGGAGGATTCTGAGGACAAGAGCGTTCTAGGGGGAGAAACATTTACCAAACTTGGGAGGCGGAAAGGAACCGAAAATGCTGGCTGGGGCATGGAGTATGACATGGGGAGTAGCGGGAACACACTGGAAAGACCATGATAAGGAGGCTGGACTTGATCTTGAGGACACAGGGGAGCCTTTGAGGGGTTATGAGTGGAGGAGTGACAGGATAAGATTTCAAGTTTAGAAACACCACAATGGCTGCAATGTTGAGAAGAGGTTGGAGGGGCCACATTGGAGGCAGAGAGCCCAATTAAGAGGATGTTTCTGCCATCTAGGGGAGAAATGGTGGTGGCCTAGGCTCAGCTGGTGGCAATCAGGATGGAAAGAGGGGAAAGACTTGGGAGATATTTAGGAGGAACCGTTGAGAGTATCTGCAGATGGAGTTTTCCATTCTTGAGATAGTCTTTCACATCACCTCTTGGTCAACTGGAGTACCTCCATCCCATCTTGCCTTTAGCCTCCACCACTCCACCCAAACAGCCTTTGCCAAGAGCACCAATGATCCGGCTACATGTGGTGCTCAGCGCTCTGCTTCCCCTCCCGCTGTATCAGCCCATCTGACACAGTTAATCGTGTCTTCCACTTTGATACGTTCTTCACTTGGCTTCCATGCTCTTATTTCTTCACCTCCCTTACTGGTTGCTCCTACCTGGAGCTCCTCAGCTGCTTTTTCATCTCTCCATCTTCTCGATGTTGGAACGCATTCAGTCCTCATTCCTCTTCTCTATTTACTTTCCCTTCCTGGTGATCTCGTGCAATGTCCTGGCTTTAAATACCAGCCATATGCCACTGACCCTCAAAAGTATATTTGTAGCTCAGTCACATCTCTCGCTCTCCAACTCCGGGCTTGAATAGCTAACTGCTTACTTGATATCTCCACTTGGCTATAGCTCACACTTGACATCAAAAACTGAACACCCGACTCTCCCCCAGAACCTACATTTACTATACCCACAACCTTCCCCATCTCACTTGATGGCAAACCCATCCTGCCAGTCTCTCAGGCTAAAAACCTTGAGGTCATCTTTGACCCCTCTCTTTCTCTCAGTCTGTCAAGAAATCCTGTTGGCTCTACCTTCAAAATACATCCAGAATCAGGTCATCTCCCTTGTCCACACCACCATCATCCCCCGTGTGGATCATGGCAACAGCCTCCTAACTTGTCTCTCCACTTCTCTTCTCCTCCTCCTAAAGTATTTTCTCAGCATGGAGGCCAGAAAGATCCTTATAAAATGTTCGTCAGCTCATACCACTCCTCCACTCAAACATCTCCAATGGCCAAAGTCATTACAATGTCCTACAAGACCCCACACCATCTGCACCCCACCCCCATCTCTCTAATCTCATCTCCAGTGTCCCACTTGCTCGCTCCACCATCAGCAACACTTATCCCCTTGTTCCACGCACACAGGTGGGGTCCACCCTAGCCCAGGGCCACAGGCTGGCTGTTCGTCTGCTGGATTGCTCCTCACCTGGAGATGTACATAGCTGAATCCCTCACCTCTCTCGAGTCTTTACTCAAAAGCCACCCACCCTAACCGCCCTACTTAAAACTGCAACTGCCTTCCACCCCGCCTCGTCTCTCTATAGTTCTTATCACTTCACTTACCTATTTATTATGCTTATTGTTTAATGTCTGTCTTGCCCATTAGACTGTAAGCTCAAGGAGGACAGGAATACTTCTTTTCAGATCTGTTCACTCATATATCCTATCACCTAATATGTTGCTGGCACATGGCTGGTGCTCAATAAATATTTGTTGGATAAATAATTGAATAAATAGAAGTAGGTTTTTTCTTTTAAAAAATGCATTAGAAAGGCATGTCTTACGAGCCCTTGATATCTGAAAGTGTCTTTTGTCATCAAAATGAAAGCTATCTGAGTCTAAAATTCTAGTGTCTAAACTTTTCCTTTAAAGATCTGTAGATGATATTTCACTATCTTATGATAACGTCGCTGTAGAGAAATCTGAGTCCAGCTTGATTTTTATTCCTTTATGAATAACTTGTTTTCTGCTTGGATACTTTGCAGGATTTTTCTGTGCCTTTTTAGAACATTTTTGCTAGAATGTACATAGGAATGTGTCTCCCATCATTGATTCGCAGAGAACATCCATTTGACTTTTCTGAGACTCTTAGTGCGAGTTTTCTTCTGTTATGTCTTTGACTATTATTTCTGATCCATAGGCTCTTCTTCAGGAACATCAGTTATCTGTGGGCTGGCTCTCTAGTCTGTGCCCTTCATGACCATCACTTTCTCTTTTAGTTTCCTGGCTTTGTTTTTTTCTTTTGCACTTAAGAAGAGCTTTTAACATTAGTCCTTTATAGTGAATGTTATGGCTGATTTCCCAACACTCTGAATGATTAGTTTAATTCAATCATGGTAATTCCATCCCTTTTGCCATTTATTCGTTCGGGGAAGGGCAGGTTTAAGCCAACTGGGGCCATTAAAACACAAGGAAGGGCTTCCTCAGGGCTTCTAGAGAACAGCAACTGGATATGAACAAGGAAAGTGGTTGTCCCAGCTGTTGCTGGAAGCCATCCTGTGACCAAGAGAGGAGCCATTCTGAGGGCAAAGCTGAGGTTGCAAAGCATGTGGTTCCTTGACGACATGAAGACACAGAAACCACCAATCCTGAAGCCTGCATTTCCTCTGCACTTCTTGTTATGTGAGATACGAGGGAGGCTGGAACCAAGTCAGGGGCTGCCCAGTGGGGGCTGTGATGATCAGCAGGAGCTATCTGGGGGTGCGGGAGCCATGGAGAGATGCAGAGAAAGAGGAGGAGAAATACCCTGGCTTCTTTTTCCCTCTGCACTCCCACTTCTTATGGAGTCCCCTTGGCTGAATGCAGCCAGAAGTCAGCTGATATGGGACTGTCAGCTTGAAGGGGCTAGCTGCACCGTCACGCCCCATCAAGACACAGAGCAGGACACAGGGGCAGAAGGGACTGGATCTGAGGGCACACATGCAAACAGCACAAAACCCTCTTTTACATCATCAACTTGATTCATTTTTTATGAATCAGTTCTGCCTTTTACTGCGTTTCATGTATCATCTCATCTAGCTCTGTGCTCTTACTTTCTCAGTATAAATTTATCTTCTCCATCCATCTTTCCATGCCATTCTATTGACTTCTCATCTTAGCCCGTTGTGTTTTATGCACCTAAACGCTACATCTTCTTGCATTTCACAGAGGATGATGCACACTGCACACGACTTCTCAGATTTTCTGTGGAAATATCTTTTTTTTCTTCTGGTGAGAGCATGGATTTGCTCTATTTTCTGGGGGCTGTCTCACTTTTTATTTTCTGTCCTCCCCCAATGAGTTAGTTCATTTTGCTCTTTATTGCTCTTTGATTAAGGCGAGATCCAGACACGAGGTGTGTCAACATGCAGGGGAAGTCCACGGTCCTTATTCTCCATCCACTGGTGAGACTGCGATGGGCAAAGTGGAAGAAGGCTGATGAGGGCGATGCCCAGTCCCTTGCCTGGTTTGTCCATTCACCTGGTGACCTGCACTTGGCCAGGAAGCCTCTTCCTCTTGCCCTCTTCCCAGTAGAGTTAGCAGGCTGCTAAGCACCCTGGTTCCTCGGTTTCTACCTCCGCACTTGACTGCATCCCCACAAGCATCCCTATTGCCTGGGCAACTTGAAACATCCTTTGTAACGTCTGCCTGATTGCCTGAAAACCGATGGCAGTGAGCAGAGGCATGTCAGTTCTTCCCGACTCAGACATGAGGTCCTCTTGTCGGCACCGTGGCTTTGCTTTCTTTCCCTCCCATCCTCCCTCCATTCCTTCTGTCCTCTTGTCTGTGTCGTCACAGATATTTTAGTATAAAGACGGGAGCGGCTGCCTTTTTTAAATTGGTAATCTTATTAATATTGTAAGAATGATCACGTCTGGTCCCCGCCCTATCCCAAATGTGTTTTTTCCCCAACCATTACCATCACAAAGTCAGGCTTAAGTGGGCTTCAGAGAAGGAGAGAGTCGGAGAGTGAACACAGGAGACCGAGCGGCAGAGTGAGAGCCAGGGGGGCGTGCATCTCCCCACCCCAGCCTGGCCAAACCTCATCCCTCACCACCCCACACTGTGCCCTTGATGTGTCAAAATTTCTTGCCTACATGAGTTGCCACCACCATGCCATTTCCCGGAGCACGGCAGTCTCTGATTCCCACCATCCCCCTTCTGTGTTGGGAGGAAACCACACCGTAAAGATGAGCAGTTCACACTGGACCCCTCCAGATGGAGTCTGGTTACATTTATAGGGTATCCTCGGCGGTTCTTGCCACTTCAGGCCTTCCTCAGCCTAACCTGGACCCCGGAATTGGCCCCTCACTTCTCTCTGCAAAATGTCAAATGGTTCCCAGTGATTGCATGCAACACGGACATCCCCCTGCCCCTGGGGAAGAGCTGCCCCGCCAAACAGAGGCACCTCCTCCTCCTCCTCCGGGCCCTCCTCCCTGGGTTACAGACTGTGACAAAGTCTTATTGCCTGTCTCTGGGAATTCACATCCTGTCTCTCCTCTGTTCCACCTCTCCGGGGCTCCCTGGCCCTCCCCAACCCCTCAGCTCTGTGCCCCCTCACGTTTGCCAGGCAGCTGGCTGCCTTCATTATTTTTACTCCAACCCAGTTTAAAAATCTCCGCCGCCTCCTTGCTGTCTGTGGAGAAGCGGCTGCCACATTAGCCTGACATGCAGATGTCGTTCGAGTCCACGCGCGCGCTCTCTGGCTAATGAGGCGGCAGAAAGAAAATTAACGGGGAAAATCACACAGGCGCTTGGCTTGATATGGAGATGGAGAAATAAGACAAGAGCAAGAGAAACAGGGGCGCTCTTGAAGGTTCTTCTCCCTCCTCCTGCTGGGGCCGGGGCGCACACACCGCTCGGGGGAGCCGGGAAAGGGAGCCCTGGTTTTTGACTACTGGTACCCCCAAATCCTCCCACTAAAACGCCTGTGAAATTGGAGTAAGGTGACGTCACTTTACCTAATTCTGTAATTGGGTAAAAAGAGAACATGAACACTTTAGGTCCATGTTTTTAGCATGGTCAATGTCCAGAAGGTGAGACAAGAAGGAGATTTGTAGATGTTTCTGGAATCTGTCCTCGCCATCAACCTCAGTTTCCCCTTGTTTGAGCTATCTGCAGTCCTCACTTGGATTGACACAGCAGTCTGTGGTTTTCCACCAGCCCCTACCCCAGCACGTCTCTACACTCAAGCAGAGAAATCATGCCCAAACCCTCATTTGATTGCCATCTCTTCTGCTTAAGATGATGTAATGGATTCCCATTGTTCTTAAGACAGAGGCTCAAGCCCTTAACAAGGCCCCTGCCTAGCGGTCCCGTCTCAGCTGGCTCCCTCTGCTGTTTCCTCTCCAGCTACTGGGTCATCTTTCCCACTGCACGTGTTGCAGCCTCTTTCTGCCCCAGGACATTTGCCTGTGCTGTTCCTGCTGCCTGGAATGGTCTTTCCTCCCTTCTTCACATAGTTAAGTTCTCAGCCTTCAGATCTGGGCTCATTCAACACACGTTCCGGGGAGCCTCAGGACCCTCCCCCCAGCCAGGTCAGACCCCCTATTTGGCACTTTAGGGTGCCGAGGGCTTTGGCGTTGTTGCTCTTCTCGCCATGGCAGCTTCACATGGGTGCGTGCCACTGTCTGACTCAGGGCTGTCTCACTCACGTGACCAGCAGCTCCATGAGGGCCAGAAATGCACGTTTTGCTGTGCATCACTGTAACTAACACCGAGCACAGCAGGTCCCTAGGATTGTTTGTTAAATGAATAAGGGCTTAAGGGATGCCTGTGGGAAGCACGGCCTCCGTGGTTTGGGGGACATGGTGCATCGCTGGTGTTGTCCCTGCCCCTCCCTGACTCACGCACGACTGAGTTTGAATTATTTGTGACTGCCGGCATGCGCATTTCCACTGTTGCTGCTGGCCTCACCCTGCAGAGCACAGAAGAGCCCTGGGCATAGAAGTCCCCGGGAGAAGGGACAGAGTTGGAGCAGCTAGAGTGTCTTAGCCACACAAGCTGATTGCACATGGAAGGTGCTCCCAGAAGGTCTGGTGGTATCAAGGGCCACATAAAGCTGGCCAGTCAATCTGAGCTGGGCGTCAGGGTGACTCCCAGATGAACCCCCGTTGGGGAGGCAGGGGACAGCAGGGGGCTGAGTCCGGGGACGTGGGGTCCTGTCCTGGTGCTGCTCCTTTGCAGCTCTGTGACTTTGGTGGGTCACCTGCCATCAGAGAGGAGCTGGACTTAATGGCCTCCCAGGCCCTTGGGGGCTCCGGCCTTCTGTCCTGGGGTCCAGCCAGAGAGGTGCTCTTCAAAGACGTGGCATGCGAAAGCGGTGCTGCCTTGTAAACAGACAACACGGGGCTTCACTACAGTTTCATGAATCCATCCTCCAGGCGAGGGGCGGGAGGAGAGAGAAGCGAGCGCAAAGTCGGTTACTCCAGACCAGCATCCAAGCCACAGCGTCAACTAGCGGCAGTTGCCAAACAAGTTTGGATCCACATTCGCGTGTGTTTCTCTGTCCCCCCGCCGGCTCTCCTCCAGGCCGGGCCCCACCTGTCGTGACAACTTCCAGAACTCAAACGTGGCCCCAGCCTGCCCCTGCCCTCGGCCCCCATATCTGACTCCGGTGTTAACTAGCGGTCAGCCGGGCAGAAAGGCCTGGCATTGTCAACATGCTTGCTTCCCAAGCCGTGACACCGCTTTGATCCGCGCGGCAGAGCACTGCGCACGGCTCCAATGGATGCTTCGAGTCCGCCCGCCGCGGGGACGGTGCCTTTGTCTGAGCATGGGGGAAATGTGATTTATGTCATAAGCTCGCTGTGAAACCTTTTGCCTCAGTAATTCCGAGCTCCGTGGGTGTCTCTTTACATCTATTTAAAGCACGGCTGCTGCCCACGGACGGCGTGCTCTGTGACATTCCCCGGCGCCTCTGTGTACGCCTCGCCATGGCGCTGAGGCTTGCCTGCCGAGCATCTTTGTGGCCCGTTTCAGCGCGTCTGCTGCGCGCTCCACGGGGCTGCTGAGCCGAGTCGCGTCTGTCCCTTTGATGTCGCGCGTGGTGATTAGACCCATGCCCTGGTGGAGCACTCGCAGGGGGCCTGGCTGGAGGAAGATGCTGCCGCCGGATGTCCAGACCGGTTGCCCTGGTTGTTCAGGAACAAGACTAGAACATCACAGACGCTTGGACCTGCGCTGAGAGGATTCTCAGACACGCATTCCCCTCCGCAACCTGCTCCTGGCCAGGAGCGCGGGGGAGCTGGTGGCTGCGGATCTCACCAGCACTCGTTCACGGGGCGCCCCCTAGAGGTGTGGGGGACCTCCGCGCAAAGAGGTCGGGTCCCCGTTTCCAAAGACTGAACGGCAGGTCACGCGCCCTGGAGTTGCTAGAATCCCTTTCATTCACTCAACAAACACCGACTGTTTGTCAGTGTACTGGCACTGCGTTATGTGCAAGGGAGGCAATGAGGGAATAATGCTTTTTGGTGAATGCCTCAAAGTATTAAGATTTCTCAAGGAAACGCCAATAGCTTCCACAATGGTGTGGAAACGCTGAGAGATTCATGGTCACTTCCAGGAGCTAAGGACTTCTCATGGCCTCTTGGCCCCCGCTATAACATAATGTCCCCCAAACCCAGACCCACCCCCAACTTGCACCCCCACTGACAAAAGCCCCATTCCTGTGTGGCTGACAGTATTGGGGACCCCAGGAGAGGGCCCCTGGAGACCCAGAGGGGAGGCACTGTGCCTTGTCTGCATCTGAGGTCAAGGTAGGGTAATTCCTACAGCCCTGGAGACAGAGTTTAGGCACTACAAGTCCTGTCCCCAGGGATGACAACTGTGGGGCTGCGCCCAGGACTAGAACACCTGGGCAGAGATGACATCACTCAAATTGAATGACTTCAAGGCTACCAAAGGATTATTACTAGTCACTATTGAAATATATTGACCTATTTTTCCTTTAAAAGAATTTGCCCCAGATACTTTTCACTGTGGCCCATCACGTAAAGCCTTGTTTCTTTATTCCTTCTTTATGCAGGTTCACACGATGAGAGCTGAAGTGTGCATCCTGGTTTAATGCAAACACGGTGTGAACTGGAGGTGCAGTGGGTGGGCCTTGTTCCCGCTGGAGGAACTAAGCCTGCTGATACTGGGAAACACTAAAATGTAAATGATGAATATAAAAAGCGTTACCAAATATAAAAACGCTGGCGTTTCTTCCCTTCCAAGAGCCCACTGTATTGAAATCACTGTCTTGGTAGAGCGCCACAAGAGAATTACTCAGACGTGGCTTGACAGTTAGCGGAAGAAACTTGCCATAATGTTGCCAGGTGAGGAAACACTCAGGGAGCTGAATGGGTGGATGTCCCACTCTTCAACTATGTTTTTATAGACACAAACTTTACTCTGCAGCGTCTATCGTGCTAAGTTAGCCTTTGAGAGAAATGTGTGAATCCATTTCAGACCGTCTAGAATACTGTCCACCTTGGATGACAGCCTTTCAGCTATTTGTTCAAAACTTATCAGGCCAAAATATGTCTCTCGCATGTGACTGGTGAGTCTAGGTGACGAGGATACTTTTTGAATTAAGCACACCCAATTTTACACTGAATGGAATGAAGTCTTTTGGTTGGGGGGATGGGGGGGACACCGGGCATGACAATCTCTTATCCCAACCAATATTTTGGGAACTTTTCTTTTGGAAACATTTTCCTGAAAAGTCTTTTCTCTGATGAGAAATCTTTATCCTTCACCTTTATTATTTCAGGATGGATCCGCCACGTGGAAAAAGTGACGAGCTGCTCAGGGTGACGTCTGCAGAGGGAGGCTGAGGTCCCAACACAGCCCTGACCCCACAAGGCACTTCTCCTGGGGCTGAAACTCAGGTAGGAGAACTCATGTGCCTGGCACATTCATAGGAGCGTGGTGGGGACCGAATGAGAGAAACGTGCAACCCTGTAAAGCGTTCTCCTTAATCCTATTAATCGGTGAGTGCTCAGTTTGGGTATTTCATTCCCGATCGAATGCCAGATGCCATAAGAGACTGATTATCATTATTCTGAGAATTACACCCAAAGATGAGCTGCCAAAACATTCTCAGTCATGACAGCATCATCAAAATAAAGGCTTGGGGTCCCTACGTAAAAGGATACACTCAGGTACCCTTCTGGACACCCCAACCTCTTAATTTTCTTGTGACTCTAGCTGGAGGCTTCCAGGCCCTTGATCCTCAAAGTGTGGTCCCAAGATCAGCAGCCTGGGCCTCATCGGGGGGCTTGTTAGAACTCAGACTAGCCCCCGCCCCCCCCTCCCCCCCGCCGCCCCCAGACTCGTGGAATCAGAAACTGCCTAGTGACAAGCCCCAGGGGGTTCCTGGGGCCCTGGAAGTTTGGGAAGCATTGCATGCCTCCCAGCTGCAGCTCCAAGTTTGACGCCGGGCCACCTCTTACCTTCGGGAAGGCGTCGGGCCACACGGTGGGGGAGCCGTAGTTCAGCAGCGCCTGCACGGTGCGCGGCGCCGCGGCCCGGGGCGCGCAGGCGGCCGTCTGCAGGGCGCGCGCCAGCGGGGAGGCGCCGCCGTAGTCGAGAGCGCCCGCGTCGGCGCCGTGCCGCAGCAGGAGGCTCGCCAGGTCGGGGCGCGCGCGGCCGCAGGCCTGGTGCAGCGGGCTGCGCTCGTCCTCGTCGCGCGCGTCCACCGCCGCGCCCCGGCGGAGCAGCAGCGCGCACAGGCGCAGGCAGCGCGCGTGCTCATCGGGCCGCCGGGCCGCCCCACACGCCGCGCCCAGCGCCGTCTCGCCGCGGCCGTTCCTCGCGTCCACGGGCGCCCCGCGGCCCAGGTAGAGGCGCGCGTGCTCGTCCAGGCCGTGCTGCGCTGCCACGTGCAGCGGCGTGTCCCCGCCCGAGCCTCCTGCGCGCTGCACCGAGGCGCCGTGCTCCAGCAGCGCCTGCGCGCACCTGCGGAGAGGCCAAGGCGGTCACGGAGGGGGCGCAGGAGGCGACCGCCCAACACCCCGCAACCAGCCACCCCCCATCTCCCATGCCCTGGCTGCGTTTAGCCGCTCCAGACACTCCACCGGGCGAGGTGGTTCCCCAAAATAGCAAAGGTGGCCAGAGAGAAAGAAGGTAAGTTCAGATCTCCAGTGTCTAGGTTCCAGGAGTTCAAACTGAGCTGAAATGACTATTATTAAAAACACAAGGTATAACAAGCGTTGGAGAAGATGTGGAGAAAAGGGAACCCTTGTACACTGCTGATGGGAATGCAAATTGGTGCAACCACTATGGTTGTAAACTATTGGAAACGCTATGGAGATGCCTCGAAAAATTAAGAATCGAACTACCACACCATCTAGCTGTTCCACTTCTGGGTATTTATCCAAAGAACAGGAAAACACTAATTCAAAAAGCTATCTGCAGCCCTGTGTAGACTGCAGCGTTATTTACAATAGGCGAGACATGGTGACAACCTAAGTGCCCATCAATGGATGAATGGGTAAAGATGTGGTACATGCACACAATGGAATACTATTCAGCCAAAAAAAGGGAAAATTGTGCCATTTGCAACAACATGGATGGACCTTGAGGGTATTATGCTAAGCAAAGTAAGTCAGACGGAGAAAGACGCTGTATGATTTCACTCATATGTGGAAGATTAAAAAACGACAACAACAAAAAAACACGTAGATACAGACAACAGATTGGTGGTTACCAGAGGAGGGGGGATGGGCAAAAGGGTAAAGGGGGACATTTGTGTGGTGGTGGATAGAAACTAGACTTTTGGTGAACACCATATAGTGTATACAGAAGTTGACTATAATAATGTACGCCTGAAATCTATATGATGTTATAAACCAATGCGACCTCAATAAAAAAAATGAGATTATGGTGAACACTGGGGATTCAAGGCCCACCAGTTACTAAATGGTGGAAATAGCTAGGAACATGTCCTAAGAATCCACGAGCAGAATTAAAACTTACGAGTAATTTGTAACTGCTTGGAGCTACTTTGGAAGGTAATGTGGTTCAGATGCCAGCGCTCCAAGCACTAGCGACCTGGGCTTTTTGTCACAGGTGGGGGTTGAGGGCCCCTTAGACCGTCAGGCTCTTTCTCAGTCGGCGTGTACCTCTTCTGTAAACAGCTCAGCTCTGCTGATGGTGTGAGGCAAGGCTTGTCTTGGTCCGGTGGAGGGAATCTAGCCATCTGGCAAGGCACTGACACAGATGAGCACTGGGGGGCCCTGAGACAGGGCTGGAAGCGTGTGTGGAAAACAACTCTCCTTGAGCAGGCTGTGGATTTTAGCTGTATCCAGATTCGCCAGTGGTCTCCTAGGGGTTCCAGGCTCCCTCCCCCGGGACACTGTGGTCTCCACTGTGGTCTTCTGCAGCCTCCAGGTCCACCAACTGGAGGCCCAAGACTGTCCTCTCCGCCAGGCACCAAAGCGTCTCCCAGGAGAGCAGCTTCCTCAGAGCCACGTCCGCACCTGGGAGAACTCCAGACACCTTGACCTAAGCACAGATGGCAGGCTGCCGAGCAGGCAGGCCCACGCTGGACCTTGGGTCTTGGATACTGGTGGGAAACTCAGGCTGCCCCAGCCTGAAAGCGAGCAGACAGTCACACAGACCCTGCTTCATTCTGCCGGCCCTTGTCCTTTGTGGGCACTACCCAAACACCAGCCTCACTTCAGCCACTCACTCCCAGGTCACCTCCTGGACGCTGCCATCCATGCTCCACCTTTGGAGTCTGATGTTCCAAAATGCCAACTTCGGACCACAGCCTCTGGTCCCTGCAGCTCACCCTTGCCTGTTGGTACCCTACTCATCTCTGATCTATTCAGACTTTGGCCCTTAACCTCTCTCGGGCTTCCTGGCTTCACTTCCTTCCCTGGGCAGCACTCCGGTCACTCTCTTCTCAGCACCCTCAGTTCCCTTGAGTTGAGGGGGCATGGCCATCCCCTTCATCAGATGGCCAGATCTTCGATCTGGAACCCATTCATCATCCACCCTCTCTTCCCCACTTGGCACTGAGCTGGCCGGAGGAAACCATTCATGGAGATCGGTCTCCCATCTCAGCTGGGCCTCAGGGACCTCAGTTCACACTTTCCACTGTTGCGGGCCGGCTCCTCATTCCTTGCCCTTTAGTAGCTTCTTCAAATGTCGATCGCTGTCCTCAAGCTCCCTCCCTTATTTCTGCTCTCCTCCTCCCTCTCAGCAGTCTACTCTTACTTCATTCGAAGAGCGCGGGCTCTCCAGGAACTGCCAGCCTTTCTGCCTTCTGCCAGTGAATCTGCTCCAACACCTATTAGAATCTCTTTCTGCGACAGCTGTTCTCTCCTTCCTCCATGTGTCTCAGGAAGGGAATCCCTCTTGAGCATCTGGCCCCAGATGTGGTCCTCTTCTGCTTCCTTGGGGGTCTTGCTCTGAAAATTACTTGCTCTTTGCCCTTTCCATGTCCTCCTCTCCCCCCACCCCGCCCCATCTCAAGTGGTCACTCAGCCCTGTTGACTCCATCTCTTTAATAATCACTTGAACTGCTTCTTCCTTCCGTCCCCACTGTCACTGTCCTCTGTTGAGGCCCAAATCATTTCTTGCCTGACAGTCTCCTAATTTGTCCCCTTCGCCAATCTGACAAGCTCCATGCTACCCAGAAAGAGCCTTTCTGCTGTGAGTCAGAGGATCTGTGTCTGCTGTAAACCCAACGGCTCCTCCCGCCCGCTCCTTTCCCCAGGACACAGGATGCTGCGTGGTCCAGCTCCTGGGGCGCTCAGCAGTTTCAGTTCTGGATGCTCTGTCCTGTGTCTAATCCTCCCTGACCAGGTGTGGTTCTCAGAATGCACCCTGCCATCTCACGACCCCATGGCTTTGTGCCTGCCGTTCCTTCCTGGGATGCCCTGACTTGTATGATGGGGGATACATTCCTATCTTTCCTTCCTCTTCCTCTCAATGCCTTCCCAGTGCCACCAGCAGAGGGTCACAGCTTTGTGTGTGTATACCTCATGCATCTGTGCCTCGCACAGCATTTATCATACCATGTTTCCAGTGTTCGTTGGCATGCTTGACTCCTCTCTTAGACTGCTGGCTCCTTGAATGTAGAGATAGGGGTTTTATATCTCTCTGTTTCTCGGTGCCTATTGCAAGACTAGCCCACGATGGGTATTCCCTAAAAGCACGTTGAACAAACTCATTTTGTTAATGAACATCTTTCAGCTTTCCTTCATGTCGATGCTGTTTTTCCTGTTATTTCCATAACTGGGGCTCTGAACGGAATCCCCCATTGAGGGTTTCCAGGCTGGAAGAAGCTGCTTTGAAATCTGTTTCTATTTCTACCCAGGGATTCTCAGTGCTTTTCGTTCTCTCTCTCTGTTTCTCCAGCCTCCACATCAGCAGGATCTTGAGAAGGGGTCTGTCTTGGGTGAAGGATCTTTGCAAACAAGTACAATTTGATGTGAAATGTCCTTTGGGACAATAACCAGCTATGAGAGGATGCAAATTTTACAATCAGAGTGCTTCAGATTCGCTTCCTCCACGCCTCTCTGGGAGGAATTTCGAACAGTGCAGCAGGAGGTTAGAATCAAGGGTTCCGTCTCATTTTGCCACTGAGCCTGTGCATACTTGCAAACAATTACCAAAGATTTTCTTCTATTTAGTTTTTCTGAAAGCAGCCCAGCCTCTCCAAAGAAGTCCACCGGGAAATAAAATTGGGCCTCTTTTCCACGTCCACAATCTAACTGGCTGATGGCCAGTTTGCTATTTACGACAAGGATACTTTTCAGAAGAATGAGGACACTGGCCCACCCTCTGGAGGGCTGCAGAGGCCCTTTCCTTTTTAATGAGGAGCTTCTAATTGGCTAAACCTTGGCACTTTCTTAGAGCAGGTAATGATGTAAGTTGCAGACCACAGGCATGAGAAAAAACAACACAACAAATGGACTGGGGCACAGCTCTGCTGGTCCACACTGGGCAGTCATTAAAAATGAAGGTGTGGGAGCCTGTGTAATGACATGGAAAGCTTTTTGTAATGGTTCTGTGAAAAGCTCAGGTTACAAAACAGCACGGAACATTCCCATTTTTTAAAAAGGCACGTATGGATATGCATAGAAAGAAAGCCTAGAAATATATAGGCCAATGTGTGTTTACCTCCAGATGTTGGGGTGATGGGTGCCTTCATTTCCTTTTTGGCTGCCTGTATTTTCCAAATTTCCATAATGAATCAGAGTTACAGTTTGAAAGAGGAGCAACAACAGAGGTTATTAATAACAAAACCATCCCCCACTAGCCGCAGCAAGAGCTCATGGATTCTAAGAATGTCAGCTTAGCTTTCCAGGTTTCCAGAATGCTCTGGAATTTTCCATTGATCTGTCCAAGCATGAACAGCAATTTTGGAAAGTATGTATGGCAGTGCCTATGAGAAGGTGAGTCTAGAGGAGAGGGCTGGAGTGGGTGGGAGGTATTCAGTGATAAGCAGAGAAGAGATATCAGTCTTGGGGACCTCCAAGATCTGACCTTGGATGTGTCACTGTCCCCAGTCAAACAAAAGATGGCCTGGCGGGGAGAGCACCACCAAACCTTTGCAGGACTGTGCGGATAACCCAGCTTTGGCTGAGCCCTTCCTCCAAGGGGAGATTTTGCGAGCAGGTTTCCTGCTCTCCTGATAGACAGGCCAAAGTCAGGAAGGCCTGGGGGCAGCGTAGAGCCGTCACTGTCAGGGACCAAGGGTAGACTGCCATCTGAGGATGTCAGGACGATTTGTCTCTATCTTACAGGGATTAAGGAGACATTGTGTTGTCTGAACAGCCTTTTGGATGAAGTAGCTTGGGCAGACACTAACCCCCTGATCCCTCATTCCCATCTTTGATAATGACTGTGGTGACAGCATGTTACAGGGCCCGAGGTTGACAGTACACAGAAAAAGTAGCTCCAGCCGAAAGGCAGGAGTTAACAGCGATGAGCCCATCAAGGGCTGTTGAATTAATGTCATTGGAACTTATTTCTAAAGGAGGAAGTAGGACTCTGAACCCGCGTTCTGCACCTCGCTCCCATCCACCCTCCAGCATCTTCCCTAAGCACTGGCTTTTCCCAGTCACCCCCTAGGCGCAGAAGATCCGCAGGAATGCCTCAGCCTGGGCTTTCCCACCGTTCACCAGTTCCCGTATCCTTTCACACCGCCTGCTGGGCCTTCCTGCCCCCGGGAGACAGGGCCTGCTCAAGGCTCTCCTTCATCCGTCTTCCTTATTTACACAAAGCCCTCAAAGGTGGAATTTTACAGCCGCTGGTTCTGAGCTGGGAGGTCAGTGCATTCCCAAAAGTACTTGGTCTTTTTATTTATATTTAAAAACATGTTATCTTTAGTTCTTGCAACAAATCTCCATGGCAGGTAGAATTTATAGATGGAAGAATTGAGGCTTAAAAGAAGACCAGTGACTTGCATAAGGCCATCCAGCCAGGACTGCTGTGTTTGGCATCAGAGTTCTCCATCACGCCACCCAGCCTGCTGTTTCCTTTCACTGGGATTATTTGTTACACACTTTCTATGAGCCAGGCGTGGTACTAGGCACTTTCCGTAAGTTATCTCTAAGTTTTTCATTCATTCATTCATTCGTTCATTCAATAAGTAGAGAACATCCTCCATCCGAGAGAACAATAGCCTTTCAAGGCAGGGAGAAGTGCTTCTTCTCTGAGCATCCACAAGAATTTCTGGACAGACCTGCTGACAGGACAGTGAAGGAAGGACGAGGTGGGGAAGGTCCCCTGCCCCGTGGACTTTATGCTGTGGGGCCGGCAACAGTAGCCTGCTTCTCAGCCAGTTCTCTGGCAACTTTGCACAGTAGATTTTATTCTCCCTAGTTTTCAGCAAGAATCCAGTTTTTGAGGTTTGAGCAGTGATCTCAATGGTGGAGACCTTGGAGATGACGGTGACACCACAGCCAGCACATCCTGCTTGGGATGTGAGCCCCAGCTACCACTGGATAATAGGATGACTCAACAACCAGCAGAAGATGGTACTCAAAGAGCAATGTAACAACGACAACAAAGAACTATTACCAATAAGGCAAAACTCAAGATTCAACAAAATCACTTAATTTTTTTTCATGGGGAAACAGACAGCACTTATGAGCACTTTGTTAGCTATGTTCAGCATCTGTCTCCTGAGCAGCAGCTTCTATCGCCGGAAGTCGCTGGAGTCCTTGGCCAATCCTGGCTGCCCTTGACTGTTCTGCTCACATGACCGCTGCTTGAATCCCTTCTGACAGACAGAAGGGGTTTCATGCTAGACAGTGTGCTCAGTGAGAGTAATGGGTGTGATGAACCAGTCTTGTTGAATCATCATTACTGCTACTTTTCCTCTGCGGAGTTGACATGGAGGCAGACGGGCTGGAGATCTCTCCCCATGGCGGGGTGGCTGGAGCCCCAAGGCTGGGTCTGGATGCCAGGCAAGTGCCAGCCTTTGAGGGGGGCAGGGGACATGGGGAGAGACTTGGGAGGAAAATACAGCCGTGTTTTCTAACTGAGGCCATTGCAGGAGGTTCTCTTCTGTGGATTGATTCCCCAGGTGGCTTTGAATGAAGGACGGGGACATCGCCGCCCCAAGACTTTGATGGGGGAGCAGTTCCACTTTATTTCCCTGGACCTTCTGCTGAGCCTCTCCTTTGGGGACCTGCCACCTACCCCTTTCTGTTCTGTATTTTCTTCTCTCTCCCTTTCTGCCAGAATGCTAAGCTGTGTGACTATCAAGCATAAACATTTACGATGGAAATGGCTGAGGTGAATGGACAAATCCTTAAGGGTAGAGGGAAGGTTGAGAGAGAAACTGGCTGGCCATTTCTATCCTTATGGTTTCCCTGGAGCAATGGCTGCCATTTTATTTTCTTCGGAAGTGTTGGATGGTTGTGACTGGTGACGATATTTTTGGGCAAATTCTCCCCTCCCCAGATTGCAAAAGGAGCCCTACCTTTTGGTGAACTGAGAAACGATTTAGGGAGCGAGCTTTGAGAAGTCAGCTCCACTGTTTGCCCCACTTGCCCGTGAAGTAGATCTGACCTTCTGGAAGCTTCACTAGTGTTCCTTCCTCTCCCTTCTCTCCTGTCCTGGTCCCAATACTCTGGAGGAGAGGAAGACCCAGAAGCATCAGAGTCAGAGGAGGAAGAAGGAAGAAAAGTGAAAGAGAAGACTGTACATCCTTGGGCAGGGGTCGGGGTAAGGTGGGGGAGCTTTAACTTGGATGAGAGAAAAGTTTTATGTATTTATTTTTAAATTGAGGTAAAATTTACACAGAGAAACACACAGGTCTTAAAGAGTACAGTTGAATACATTTCGACAAAAGAATACACCTGTATAACCAACATCCCATCAAGATGGAGAAAATTTCCATCTCTCCAAGAAGCTCCCTTGCGTTTGCTACCAGTCAGTCACCATCCCCCAGTCAACCGCCATTCTGATTTCTCTCACCACGGTTTAGTTTTGTCTTTTCTAGAACTTTCTACGTTTTTGTGTCTGGCTTCTTTTGTTTAACATAATGTCTTTGACGTTCATCCATATTGTTGCAAGCACAAGTAACTCATTCTTTTTTTTTTTTTTATTTCTGAGTCATATTTCATTGTATGGATATACCACAATTTTAAAATTCATTCTCCTGTTGATATTGATGGACGTGAGTGTTTTCACTTTTTTGGCTATTGCAAATAAAGCTGCTATGAACATTTTTTTACATGCCTTCTTGCGGACATATGTTCTCAATTCCGAGTGGAATTGCTGGTAGGTGTATATCTAACTTTAAAAGAAACTGCTGAATAGTTTTCCAAAGTGATTATAGCGTTATACAGGCCCCAAAACAATGTATGAGAGCTCCAGTTGCTCCACATTCTTGCCAACATTTGGTGGTGTTAGCTTTTTTCATGTGAGCCGTTCTAAGGGGTGTGAAACGGTGAATGTTTTCTTGGGGTTTTAATTTGCATTTCCCTGATGACTAATGATGTTGAGCACCCTTTCATTTGCTTACCATTTGTACATCTTTCGTGAAGTGTCTGATCAAGGCTTTTGCCAGAGGGTAAAGGTTTAATTTGGCTTGAATTACCTCTTTTATTTCCTCAAAGTGAGTCTTAAGTATTCAAACGGGACTTGCCAAGTGACCAGAGATGCCATCACCGGGCGGGGAAGGGGGATAAACCTGTAATAGAACATGTTTGAAAGTGGTGGTTAGAGATGAATAGAGCTACTTCCTGACTATTGAGAGTTAAAAAAAAAATTAGGTTAAGAAGGGAGAGGCAATCTTTCAGCATCAATCTCTCTTACTACACTTGGCTTTTGAGCCTGGCTCTGACAATTTCCATCAGGTGAGCCACCTTAATGGCAAAACATTGGCCATCGGTGAGCCTCAGTTTTCTAATTTGGGGACTGGGGATAACAATGCCTGGCAAGCCTGCTGGGAGGATGGTAGCAAGTAAGATACTTGCAAGTGCTCAGGAACGCAAGACATTCTTCTACAAATATCAACTCATCCAGTGGGGGCACCCCTCTCCAACCCCTTGTTCTTCAACAGTCCTTGTGATGCCTTGAACTCCTGTTGAACCAGGCCACGTTCTCCCCCGTCGACTTGAACAATGAATCCATCACTTATCTGGGATGTGGAAAGAGTAGGTTGTTTCCCAGATTGTGTATCAATGTCCGGGAGCCTGGCCCCTCATCAGGTGGAGACTTTTGGGGTTGGTGTGAGGACTCTGAACATTTATCCCTGCTCGAATCCTCATCAGAGAGTGCCTTTCTTGCCTTAAGAAGAGTCCTATTTCATTTCTTTCTGCCCAGATTTCAACCTGCTGGGTCTGAACTAGAAAAGAATTGCCCGGTGATTTTCTTCAATGACTTTTTCCACCTAAGATAATTAGCTGCTTTCATAGGTCCCACTCTGGCTTATGAATTATTTTTTATTTAGTCGAATTGACACAACTGGGATGAAAAAAGAAAACTTGCACGCTTTTGACTAATATCTTCATGCAGGAAGCAAGTCCTTTTCACTTTTGTTTAAATCAAGACAGCTTTAGATGAGAAAAAGAATCAGGATTCTACTAATTGTTCTCTCTTTTTAATTATCTCAGAATTTAAAAAAAAGGTCAAGGAGAGGAGTCTGATAATAAACAGGGCGAGGCTGGCATGCAGGCTACGAACGGACGTGAAGAGAGTAACTTTACTGGAACTTTTCTTTTTGGGAAAATCTCTTCAAAAGGCTCCTAGATTAAAGCTCTGATGTGCCTTTTTGTGTGTTGAATTCTGAATTCTGAAGCTTGCCGGTTGGAAGGAAGCACAGATAATTTTCTTTTTTTTTAATCCCAGGTGCTCAGAGACTCAAAGGTTTTAAAGTCCTGTACCCATGGTGAATTGCTGACTAAAAGGGGACGGAGCAGATCTGGGTCCCTAGGTATGGAGACCATTGTCATCAAGAGTCAGAAAATGAAACGGCTCTGTATGTAGGTCAACGACCCCCTCTCTACTATAAGGTAAAAAAATTAAGGATGACCTAAAATCTACTATGTATAAAAAGATTCTGGAGAAACTAGCTCTTTCTTGTCAAAGTGATAATGTTTATACTACCCGAAGCCAGACCTCCTCGGAGTCTAACTTTAGGGGGACTCTTTAGAGCTGAAAAGCATGGTCAAAACCTCAAGCCCTTTCTGACATCTATTCATTTTTTATCCTTCAAGGTAGTTGGCTGTGTTATTATAGAGGTGTTCAATGGAATCTGCCAGCATTTTCCATTATAATCATCGATATCGAAGGGATCCGAAGTCAGCTGTTGCATAGTTCTGCCTGAACTTCTGGTGGTATTCATCACTTATCTTAAACTTTTCCCCAAACACCAGGATTTAAATGAGTCCGGGCTGTCAAATGAAATAGCCAGGAAGAAAGATTCACACAGAGCGACACATAGAGACAGAAGAGAAAATGAGAAGAAAAAGAAGAAAGAGGAGGAGGAAGAAGAAGACAAAGGAAAAGAGATTTTTAAAGGCCCCACTTTAATACAAAGACATTTTAAAAGCCCTTATTAAACAATGTCCTGGATCTGTATGATTTCTGAATTATCAACAGAAGCCAGGAAATTAGTTTCTATTGCACAGCACATAAGCTGAATAGCTCGAATGGGCTGCACATACCTCAGTTCCCTATGAAATGCAAATATAAACTTGTTGGCTTGTCTTAAGGGCTATTGTCAGGACTCAAAATATTTTGTGCTCTAAGTGTTGCATTCTCATTTCTTAGTAAAAAGCAATATTTTCTTATACTGTAAGTGGGGAGTGGGAGCCCAAGGTGTGAAGCAAACTTGGTTTTTAAAACTCTTTCTATTTTAAAATTATTTTAGATTTACAGAAGAGTTACAAAGATAGCATGGAGAGTCCCCAAATACCCTCTACCCAGCTTCCTCTAAAGTTCACATCTTATGTTATTATTGTACATTTGTCAAAATTAAGAAATTAATGTGGGTAAAATACTATTAACTGAACTGCAAACTTTCTTTGGATTTCACCAATTTTCCTACTAATGTCCATGTACTGGTCCAAGATCCAATCCAGGATACCATGTTGCATTTAGAGAACTTAATTTTGAACAAGAGAAAAGTAAATATAGACATGCTTTTTTCAGGGGTGGGAGGCATGGTCTGTTCCTAGACAAGAAATATCATCAAATGGGTCATATTTTCCACAGAAATGGGAGTTATAATTGAAAGTTATATTCTTGACTAAGGATATCACAGCAAATAAGACATAGGTGACCAACAGATATGGAAATAAAGGAAAGAAACAACAACAAATCCCCATATTGATTTAAAATAGTGAAACACTGTTTCAATTTCCATAAAATAAACAAATTGATTATACCAGAGGACCCAGCCATTGCAGTCAGCACCTGTGTAATTCTTACTATATGCCAGGTGCTCTTCTAAACATTTTACCCATGTTAACTCGTTTAATTCTCATAACCGTCTTATGTAATAGACTCAGGTATTACCCCATTTGACAGATGAGAATGCTGAGACACAAAGAAATTAAATAACTTGCCAAAGGTTGCATAGCTAGTAAATGTTGGCATTGGGGTTACTCTAGGCCTGAAATGTGGTAAAACAATACTGTAGCATATAAAATTGTATGGTATAGAAATATGATCAAAATTGAGTGCAATCAATGTACAACTGATTAACAATTTTGCCTGCTTCCCCCCCTCCCCCCCCCCCCCCCCCCCGGTATATAGAAAGACTTTTGCAATTGATTTGTTTGGTTATATCCTTAATAAAGCTGATATATCTTTTTGTCCTAGAAGTTTTCCAGTAGAAATCCATCTACCCACACCCCCAATTTTTCCATGCACATAGTATATTCTACACATTTCTGTCCCAGTCCTAGCACATATCATTACCTTCCTCTCTCCTACAACTGCAAGCATCTTGAGAGCAGAGACCATGTCTAATGTAGCACAGCCCAGCACCTTGTACAGTTCAATAACTTGCAGGAATGGAATCATTATTGGTTGACCTTGGAGCTGTGCTTTGCAAAAACAGACAGAATTTCTATAATTTTGTCATCAGATGCCAACTTTGTACACCAGCAAATCCTCTACCAGATGAGTCAAGAACAGAAATTGGAAGTTAAAATGAGGTAGAAATTAATCTCATGTTGAATGATTGGAAAGAACCTTCCCGTAGAAAGTGGAGGATGCCTGCAGTTGACGAAATGGGTCACAAGGTTTGAACTCACTTCCCAAACGCTGAATTTCTTGACCTCTCATGAGGCCTCTGGGCTCCCAGATTGGGGCACAGTGAAGGGGACCCAGGCAGAGCCCTGTGGGCTCTTAGAGTTGAGGAGATGGAGATGGGAGAAGGGAAGCCAAGGTGGCTAGAGTCTGTGGGGCAGAGTACTGGAGCGGGGATCTTCAGAGAGAAAGAACTCTGCAGAGGGTCCCCTTGAGTATTCAGTTGAGTACTGATGGGTGTATGTGTGTGAGGAAACTGCTAGGACTGGGGAAATAGCCATTTGAAAGGATTAGATGGACTTGTGCCCATAGTGTGCATGGGTTCAGGAAGAGTGCCTGTTCTCAACAACCAGGGTGTAAAACTTCATAAATAATGGGGCATGGATTAGAGTAACTAAGAAGGGTGTTGTCTCAGTAGTGGGGAAAATTAACCTTAGACTAAATCCTGCTCTGTTTTTGCCTAACAAAGCTTAAAAGCAAGACCTGAAAGGATCAAACTATTCCCAGATAACTTTACATCCCAGAGCAGAGATCAAGAATATTGATGGGGGGCCAGCTCTGTGGCCGAGTGGTTAAGTTTGTGCGCTCTGCTGCAGTGGCCCAGGGTTCGGATCCTGGGCGCAGGCATAGCACCGCACGTCAGGACATGTTGAGGCAGCGTCCCACATCCCACAACTAGAAGGACCTACAACTAAGATATACAACTGTGTACGGGGGGGTTTGGGGAGATAAAGCAGGAAAAACAAAAAAAGATTGGCAACAGTTGTTAGCCCAGGGGCCAATCCTTAAAAAAAAAAAAAAGAATATTGATAGGAATACGCAAAAATGTCCAGCAGCCAATGAAATAAATGAAAAGAAAAAAACCCAATCAGTTAAAACTGACTCAGATGATAGCATTAGTAAACCAGGATATTAAAATAGTTATTATAACTGTATTCCATATGCTTGAGAAGCTACAGGAAAGACTGAACATGATAAGTAATGACAATGGAAGATAAAAAAGACCTAAGATTGGACTTCTAAAGTTGAAAACTATCATGTCTGAGAAGAAAAATACACTGGGTGAGATTAATAGCAGATTAGATATTTCAGAACAAAAGATAATAATAGAGGAAAAAAAATGTAAAAATCTAACAGCACATCACTGAACTGTGGGAACAACTTCAAGTGGTGTAACATACATGCAATTGGAGTCCCTGAAGGAGAGGAGAGGATTGTACAGAAAAAAATATGAAGAAATAATTTCCAGCAATTTTCCAAATTTGATGAAAAGTATAAGCCCACAGATACAAGAAACTCAATGAATCTCAAAGACAAGAAAAATGAAGAAAACTACATCAAAGCACATTGTTATCAAATTGCTTAACACCAGTGATAAGAAGAAAATCTTAAAGCCAGAAAAAAGGACATTATGTACAAAAGGACAGAGATAAAGAGGATAGAAGATTTCTTATAAAAAATGCAAGTTAGAGATAGTGGAGCCATGTGTCTAAAGCAAAGAAAAAAAACCCTGTCAACCCAGAATTCTCTACCCAGTAAAAATAGCTTTCAAACACTCAGAGGAAATAAAGACTTTTTCCAACATGCAAACACTGAAAGAATTCATCACCAGCAGACCTTCACTATACGAAATGTTACAGAAAGGCCTTCGAGCAGAAAGAAGATGATGCCAGATGGAATCTTTATCTTTACAAAGGAATGAAGGGAACTGGAAATGGGACCTACATGGATAAACATAAAAACTTTTTTTCTTCTTATGTCAATATATTTAAAAGATAATTGACTGTTTGAACAAAAATAATATCAATGTATTATGGGACTTATATGCGGAAGTAACATGTGTGATACCAACAGCACAAATGCCAGGAGGAGAGAATGGAAGTATACCATCATATAATTTTTATATTATATGTGAAGTAGTATACTGTTACTTGAGGCCAGACTGATAAAGCAAAGATGCATATTATAAACTCTAAAGCAACTACTGAAATAAAACAACAAAAAGTTATATATAATAAGCCAAAATGTGGAATCATGAAAAATATACAATTAATAAAGGAGAAGGCAGAAAAAGAAGAAAAGAGAACAAAGAATGGATGAGACAAATAGAAAAAAATAGCAAGATGTTTCATTTGAACCTAACCATATACAAATAACATTAAATGTAAATGATCTAAACACCCAATTAAAAGGCAGGGACTATCACATTGGATAAAAAACAAGACCCAATTATAATCGACACTTGACCCAATTGACCTAATTGACACTTATGGAACACTTCCAACAATGGCAGCATACACCAGAGCAGAGATCAAGAATATTGATGGGGGGCCAGCTCTGTGGCTGAGTGGTTAAGTTTGTGCGCTCTGCTGCAGTGGCCCAGGGTTCGGATCCTGGGCGCAGGCATAGCACCGCACATCAGGCCACGTTGAGGCAGTGTTTTCTTCATTTTTCTTGTCTTCGAGATTCATTGATTCTGGTGCACATGGAACATTTACCAAGATAGAATACATTTTGGATCATAAAATAAGACTCAAAAATCAAAAAAGAAATGAGAAAGTATTTTAAACTGATTGAAAGTGAGAATATAATATATTAAAAGTTGTGGGATGTAGCTAAAGGAGTATGTAAGGGGACATGTATAGCAGTAAAAGACTATATTAGGAAATAAAAAATCATCAAATCAATGCCATTAGCTTTCATCTTAAGAAACAGAAAAAGAAGAGCAAATGAAACCCAATGTAAACAAAGAAAGGAGGACAATGAGGATCACAACAAAAATCAATGAAACAGAAAACAAAAAATGAAAATCAATGAAACTGAAAGCAAGACTGATCAGGGAAAAAAAATAAGACACAAATCCCAATATTATGAATGAGAGTGGTGATATTACGACAGATTCTACAGCTATTGAAAGGATAATAAGGAACAACGTTATGCCAATAAATTCAACAACCTAGATGAAAGACATAAATCTCGTGAATGATAAAAATTATCAAAGCTCGCTCAAAAGAAATATCCTGAGTAGGAGCATAGCTATTAAAGAAATTCATACTTAAAAACTTTCTGACAAAGAAAACTCCAGGCTGAGACAGCTTCATTGATGAATTCTACCAAACATTTAAGGAAGAAATAATAACAATTTTACACAACCTCTTCCAGAAAATAGACGAGGACAGGACACTTCCCAACTCATTTTTGAAGCCAGCAAATTACTTTAATAACAAAACCAGACAAAGACATTACAAGAAAAAAACTACAGATCAATACCTTTCAAGAACATAGATGTGGATATTTAAAAATTTTCAGCAAATCAAACCCAACAATTTATAAAAAACAGTAATACTCATGACCAAGTGTGGTTTAATTTCAAGAATGCAAGGTTGGTTTAACACTTGAAAATCAATCAATGTAAATAATTATAATAACAGTCTTAAAAACATACCATATGATTATCTCAATATATGTAGAAAAAGCATTTGAGAAAACTTAATATTCATTTGTCATAAAAACCCTCAGTGAACTAGGAATAGAACGGAGCTCTCAATCTGAAAAAGGTCATCTACAAATAAACCTACATCTAATATCATACTTAATGGTCAAAGATTGAATGCTTTTCTCTAAGATCAGGAATAAGGAAAGTTGTCTGTTCTCATTACTTCTATTAAACATTACACTGGATGTTCCATCTAGTGCAATAAAGTAAGAAAAAGTAATACAGGACATCCGTATTAAAAAAGAAGCAAAACTGTGTTTATTCTCAGATGACACGATTGTCTACATAGAAGTTCTATGGAATTTACAATAGGCTGCCAGAACAATTAGTGAGCTTAGCAAGGTTGCAAGATACAAGATCAGTATACAAAAATAAATTATTATCAATTTTATATAGTAGCTACACACAATTAGAAATTTAAATAAAAAATACCACTTATAAAAGCATCAAAAAATAAAAACTTAGGGATAAATCTGACAAAATATGTGCAAGCCCTGTATAGTGAAAACTGTAAGACACAGCTGAGAGGAACTAAGACTTAAATAAATGGAGAGCTTTACTAGGTTCACGGGGTGGAAGATTCCTGGATATTTTTATCATATCAGTTCTCCCCAAATTGATCTACATATTCACAGCAACCTCAGGCAAAACCCAGCAGGCTTTTTTGTAGAAAATGACACACTGATTTTAAAATTTATGTGGAAATGCAGAGGCTAGATTAGAAACAACTTTGAAAAAGAAGAATGATGCTCGAGAAGTTATACTACCTGACTTCAAGATTTCCTAAGAGCTACGGTATTCAATACAATGTGATATAGGTGTCAAAATAGACAGATCAATGAAACAGAATAGAGATACAGAGGAATGGCTTTGCCATGGAGTCCTGGCGACATTTTATATATCCCCATAGGTCACACAAATAGCCTTGAACTACTGCTGATCAAAGTCTTGTCAGAACACCCTGTGATACACCTGGATGGAAGGCTTGTAAGGACCTGCTATAAGGCCATTGTCCACTCACTTCTCTGTCATGAGACAGTTTCTCATTACCTCCTGGGTTCCGATGAGGTTTGGGACTTCCTGCCTTGCCCCTCTTAGAAGAGAGCTGCAAGCTATAAAACCGCTCAGCTGAAGTCTAGATTTGGCTTCTCAGCGACACAGCATCTTACAACTCACACTGCCATCATCTGGCCCCCTTTGTTTGGGTGTTGTCCTTTGTGGTGTGTGGGACGAGGACCAGGAGGAATTGGCACTTTTAGCTATTCTCCTTTTCGCTGTTTGTGTGAGTGATGAATGGTCTGAATCTAAGAGTGGCTCCTTGGGTCTTTATCAGCTGAATCAGGCAGACCTTGCCTTATCTTGTGTGTATTTGACAAGAGGGTCCAGAAATAAGCCCATACATATATAGTCAGTTGATTTTCGACAAAGCCACAAAGGCAATTTAGTGGAGAAAGGAAAGGCTTTTTGACAAATAGTGCTGGAACAATAGGAAATCCACGTGCAAAGGGAAAAAAAAAGCTTCAGTTGATACGTCACACCGTATGCAGAAATTAATTCAGTTGTAGACTGAAATGTAAAATACAAAATTATTAAATTTCTAGAGGAAAACATAGGAGGAAATCTTTGTGACCCTGGGGTGATGCAATGACTTTTTTAAGGTACAATAACCCAACACAATCCCCTAAGAAAAAAGTTAATCAGCTGGACTCCATCAAAATTAGGAACTTCGGTTCTTCAAAAGACACTTTTAAGAGAAGAAAATATAACCCAGAGACTAGGAGATAATATTTCTAAATCATTTCTGACAAGGGGCTTGTATCCACAATATATAAGAAATCCCAATTATTTAAGAAGAAAGTAAACAACTCCAGTTTTTAAAATGGGCACAAGACTTGAACAGGCATTTCACTAAAGAAAATACGTGGATGGCACATAAGAATGTGTAAAGATGCTCCACATCACTTGCTAGGGAAATGCAAACCGAAACTACAGTGGGATATTTCTACACAGCTATAGAATGCCTACAATTAGAGAGTGACCGTACCAAGTATTAGTGAGCATGTGAAGCAGTTAGAACACTCAGATGCTGCTGGTGGGTATGGGAAATGCTCCAACCATTTCGGGAACCAGTTTGGCAATTTCTTAAAAGGTTATCTTTTTCATCATATCATATGAGCCAGCCACTCCAGTTCCAGGTATCTATCCAGGAGAAATGAAAGTGTAGACCCACAAACAAAGGCCGGTACACAAATGTTCATAGCAGCTTTATTTGTAAGAGCACCAAACTGGCAACAATCCACTGTCTTTCTCCATTTGAAAGAATGAACACATTGTGCTTCCCCCTACCGCGGAATACCGCTCAGCATGGAAAAGGCGTGAATGAAGGAAACACACAACCACATGGTGAATCGCAAAGTAATTACCTTGCGTGAAAGAAGCCAGACAAAATAGAGAATTCTAGCAAATTTGGACTAAACTATAGTGACAAAAAGCAGATCAGTGGGATAATGGAGAAGGGGAGCGGGAGAGAGAACAGTGGGATGGTTTCAGGAGCGGGTACCTATCTCCAGAAGTATCAAATTGCACACTTGAAACACCTGCAGCTTCCTATATGTCAATTACGCCTCGGTGAAGCTGCTTTAAAAAATGTATTGTTAGGACATTGTTTCCTTCAGTCACTCTCAAGATGCTTGGTGGTCCATGTGACTTTCTGAGTCCCCCCTCTGAACTCAGGTGATATTGGTAGGTGATGTCCTGCCTTGGTCACTAAGAGCCCAGTAGCCCCGCCTGCCCACACTTAACATGGTGGTTTTATTTTCATTTGATCCTCACCGCAGAGATAGAAGGCCAAGAAATTATAACCCAAGGGCAAGGACTAGAGCATTTTGACTCAAGAAATGTCAAGACGACACAATGCAAGCTGAGAAACGCAAACATAAATCCTGTGCAATGACACAGTGGCCCTTGCCGCCTCTCCCGGGACCTACTGCACCCCGTGGGGACAAACACTCTGCAAGGACAGCGCGGGGCTGGACGCAGAGCTGCAGGACTTCCAGGACCCCAGCTCCTGCGCGGGCGGTGGGCTGGGCGCCCCCGCGAAGGCCGGCACAGCTCGGCTTCCTGGTGGGACTCCGAAGCCCCGCCCGAGGAGCTAACCATTTATGTCACACTGTGACAATTATTCTGCATAAAATTATCATTAAAAACCCTAATTTTTCAGTCTCCAACCCCGCCAGTGGCCTTTTAGCATTCTTCTGCGGGCCGGTGATCACCCGTCTCATTACCGCGGTGTGGCGCCTGCCCCCTCCGCTCGCAATCAAGCGCTAATTACACCCGTCCGGGGGCCGGGGCCGATCCAGGACCCGCCCGGGGCGTGGCGGGGTCTGCGGCTGAGGTCTAGGGGTTCTGGGTCTGGGTCCCGAGGCGGGGTCCGCGCACCGGGTGAGGGGTTCAGGGTCTGGGTTGGTTGCGGGTGGGATGGGCGGGGACCAGGATCAGGGCTCCAGGGTCCAAGGTCTGGGTCTGGTGGTGGAGTCGAGTAGGGACCAAGAGCGAGTCGGGGTCCGGGGCCTGCGGCCGAGGGCAGGGCCGGGAACTCGGGTGGAGCGGCCGCTGCAGCCGCCGTGGGGCTCTGATGGACGGCGAGGGCCGTGATGTTGGCCGAGGTGGGGTCCCGGGTCTGGGTGGGGTCAGGTGGTGGGAGGTGTCAGGGTACTGGCGGGGTGGGGACCACGAGGTCTGAGAGCAGAGCCTGGAGGTGGGGTCGGGGGTGGCCAGGTCCTGGAGCGGTGACAGAGGCCGGGTCTGGGTTTGGGAGGGATCAGGGCGCGGGGAATGTCGGGGTCCCAGGAGGAGGCCAAGGCGGGGTCCAGGGGTCGGGGATGGGGCGGGGGCCGCGGGTCGGGGAAGGGGGGAGGAGTCTGGAGGCGGGGGCCGGCGCGGAGGTGGCCCGCTCCCCGGTCGGTGGCCGAGGCCGGGGCTGTGCCTTACCCGAGCGAGGCGGCCGTGCGGCAGAGATGCAGAGGCGCCAGGCCCTCGGCGCTGAGCAGGTCGGGGTCGGCGCGGTGCTGCAGCAGCAGCTGGGCGCAGGCCGTGTGGCCTCCCAGGCAGGCCTCGTGCAGGGCGCCGCGGCCGCCGGGGCTGGCGTCTGGGTCGGCGCCGCGGGCGAGCAGGTGGCTCACGCAGGCCTTGTGGCCGCGGGCTGCCGCGATGCACAGGGGCGTGGTGAGCTCCCGCTTGTACTCCAGGGTCCAGAGGCCTGAGGGGGGTTGGGGGGAGAGGTTAGATGAGTGGGTGGCACCGGTGGAGGGCAGTGTCCATTAAGGCTGAAATAGAATGAAATCGTCTCGTAGAAGTAGGTACCAGGTGGGGATGTACCGAGATATACAAAGTGGGATCCAGCTAGAAGCACGGATGAGAGAGAGAGAGGGCGAGGCCCAGGGACACGGAGGTGAAAAAAACTCAGAGAGGGGCAGAGAGATCAAGGGAAAACAGCAATGCAGGAAGATGGGAGAAGGAGAGTCACATGCACACAGATGGAGCAGAGAGACATCGAGAAAGAGACAGAGATGGAGACAGAGAGAGAGAAAAGAAATTTAAAAAGGAAATTGACAAGGCCAAAACTGAGCCAGAAAGATTTCAGGGTGGCTATGCAGAAGCCAGAGGGTTTTTCCAAATATGGGATGACTGGGGGCCTAGGGTAAGATTTGAAGATTTAAAAAGCTGACCAGGCAGCGTGGACCATGGGAAAATCAGTGTGAAATTTACATTTTCCAGGCTCTGAATTAGGGGCAGCCGGAGGGCAGAAAGTGAGCTGTGGATTTTTCTGGAATCCAGCTCTCTCTTGTCAAGCCCTGAACTCACCCCTTTATCGTTAAGAGGAGAAGAAAACAGACAAAACAAACTGAAGCGCAGCCCCAAGGTTGCTCAAGAAAAGCACTCAAAGTTTAGTCCTCTTGGAAGTGGCTGAGTTTCAGAAGCGTGCTTTGATGTGCTGGTCCACATTCAGCACAATTCTGGTTTGTGTCTTTGCGCTTTTTAGGGTTTTGTGTGTGTGTGCGCGTGTGTGTATAGGGTTGCTTTTTCTTGAGGGATGAATGGAGCGGGTGCTATCCATTTTACTTCTCTGAAAACTTTGGGCTTTCAAAAGGCCCGTGGAAGGTTGTTAGCGGCCAGGAGCGCTCGTGGAAATGGGGGAAGCAGTCCCTGGTGAATACACTTCAAGGGACAGGATTTCATATGGCAGGAATGACTTCTGATAATGATGGAAGAATCGATCCCATGGCTGTAATGAGCTGCAGAGGGGACCCTTTTCACAGGCCACCTCCTTCCGGGGACCCATGCTGAGCAGTTTTGAAAGACCACTCGTAATTGCCTACCTGCACATGGTGCAGAGTTCCAGCCTGCTCCACATCCCCAAGGCCCAGCATGGAGGTGGCTGCACACCCCGTGGGGAATGAGGGGGCCTGTCGTCCCGGTGATGGATGGTAGTGGCCAGAAGCCCTGGGGACGTGGGCCTGCATGCATTCGGGCTGCCCTTCCCAGTGAAGCCCGGGTCTGATTCGGAGGGGGAGGATGGATACAGTCCTCGATGATAGCAATAAACTACATTCCTGCAGGGGCCAGCTCCTGTTTCTCGATTCTTCTTGTTTTCCTGAGACTTGTTGGGGGGCAGGAAGGAGGTGCTCTAGTCCCCGGGACATGCTAAATCCCCAGTCCAACTCCCGTGACCCTCAGCAGCTCTGTTCACCCACCCTGGATTCCCAAGTCTTCCCATGGACTGATGGAAAGGGGTCACGGTGGGCATTAGCTCAGCCATAGCTTAGGGCCAGCACCCTTGTCCAGGTCCAGGAAGATGGCAATGAGCTCCCATAAGTCCATCAGGAGAACCCGGGTTCTGAGGCAGCTCTCCGCATCGGAAAGCCTGAAACAAATTCTTATAGTTCCCAGCCCCTGGTCCAGGTTCTGCCACCAGGAGGAACCTGGATATAGGCTTCTCCCCACATGGTGCATCCCTCTACCCATCAGCTCCTCGATGCCAGCGCTCTCCTTGGCCTGCGAGCTGGGTGAGGCCAGGATTCCATCATGGATGTGGTAGTGAGGGGCTGGCCACTGTGAGCCTGCTGGGTGTAGCCCCCTCCCCAAGGCTTCCTTCAGGGGAAGCTGGAATTGGTCACCAGGAAGTTCTCACACGAGAGAGAGCAGAGCACGTGGGGCTGCTGCTCCCAAACGAGGTCTGGTCCTTTCTGCTCTTGGGCAGGGGTTGAGCCGAAAGAGCAGAATCCAGCAGCCCTGAGCACTGCCCACCCTCTCTTCCTAGCCCGCACCGAGGCCGGGGGCCAGTACTAGCTCTTGGGGTTGCCCTTTCCTTGGTAACAGCTCACGTCCTTTCATTGTCATCTTCCTGTCATATAGGTGCACCACAGGAAAACAGCACACTTAGGGGTGGAAAGATTAAGGAAGAAGAAAGGAAGGCTGGGAAATATGTGATTAAAAAAAAAACCACGTTAATCGAGCATTTAAACAGTTGGCAATCTTGGTTGAATCATCACACAGCCCTTGGAGGAAGATGTGCGCCCCTGGGGGGACAGGTGAAGGAGAGGAGGTCCAGGAAGGCTCTGGGATGCCCTCCACTGGGAGGTGGTGCGGCCCGGACCCAAACTGCATTTTCTTTCCTCGAAGCCCCTGCTTATCACTGCTGCTCCGCCTTTGACCGCGATGTGGGTTTGCTCCCTCTCCCAGGGTGAGGTATAAACAGAACGGTGTCAGTTCTTTGGAAATGGACCTTCCACATTCTTTGCCTGCCAGGGCTCACGAGTCAGGGACACAGGACACTGGCTGTTGGCTCACTGACCACGGAATCTCGAATCCTCTTGGTCTGGAAGGGCTGCTGTGGATTCCAACACATGAACACTCTTGGTAAACGTGTTGCATCTGGACACACTGGGGGAAGGGTGCCCAATGCAGAATGCCAGCCAGAAAGCCCTGGCTGCAGCCTGGTGGTCAGCAAGTCGATTCATCCCAGGTGGGGGCAAGGGGGCATCTCCACTTGAGGGGTCTGCTTGCCTGCCCATCACACAGCGACCGTGTTCAGGTGGCAAGAACGCACTCAGACATCTATGACTTAAGGACCTCTGGTTTCTTTCCCCCATCTCCCCCATCCTCATGCTTCCCCAGTTTCCAGGAGGAGCAGCTCCTGAGAGCCGTCCCTCTGTTGATGCTGGCTGGGCCCCAGCCACCTCGCTGTAGCTGTGGTGTTCTCGGATTCATAGAAGGACCTTGCATGGAGCTGCACGCCAGGAGCCTGCTCCAGGCACACTCGAAGGAGAGAAGTTCCTCCTCCATCTCCCACCTCCCTGCCTGCCAGATGCAGGCACTGGCAGATCAGCACCCAAACCAATGCTCTTATAAAGACAAGAGGCACATCCAGCATCAGTTTGGCTTTTCCAATTCGATCCCTCACGTCCATCACCTACAACCCCAAAACTCATGCAAATCAAATTTCATTTATAGACGCTGTTTGCTCGCATATGTTAAATGCAGTGTCTACGGGAGCAGTCTACACACGGGAGCTATACGTTCACAGGAGTGTTAGTAGCTCCTGAAAAATAAATAATTGAGCTTTAAAGGAGTGAGGGTACCTGATGGGCCAAACGTGGCTGTAGATTTCACCTGCCACTCCATCTCATCCTTCTTGATCTCAAACACCACGTTGGCATCCTGGAAAAACTGGTCCATGAGGGGCTTGAGGCGGTCCAGGTTTCCTGTGACCAAGGCAGCGTGGTACTCCAGCACTGGGGACCCGGCACTAGCTTGAGGCTCTTTGTCCATCTTCTGAAAGATCTGAAGCTTTCCCCTCACTGGCTCTGGCCGTCTCTCCATTGCAATGCCGCTGACTTCAGAAAAGTTCTTCAGGAAGGGGAAAGATGGTCTTATGGAGTGAGGGCTATTTCTATTGTCATTACTCAATTGTCATCCAGTTGGAGCTCAGCGGTGGTGTATTTATAACTCCTGTGGGCTCTGATGTGATAATGGTTACTTGATATGACCAGTGTCGCGTGACCACCAAGACACTGAAGTGCCAGCCACCCCCGTGATTACACAGATTCGAACTCCAGAGACAGACACATCTGTACATCTCCAAAACAGCTCTCCACAGGATGAGGGCAGACACCCTCGAGTAGGCGGGGCTTCTCTTTCCTGCTCCGTAGGGGGTCTTCTTGCTTTTGGCCCATCACTTTCTCTGCTGCGGTGACCGCTGGTGGTGGATGTGCACTCTGAGGGCTGTGTCAGCTCTGAGGATGCACGAGGGAGACCCCGCTGGATGCTGCAAATGACCAGGCTGTGCAGGAGAGTCCCTGGATGGGAGGCTCCTTGGGGCAGACCGAGGATTCCCAAAGATATCATCCGGGGTCCCTGGTGGCCTGTGAGCTTCTTCCAGTGGTGGAGAACTGATCCCAAAATGCACATCTTTTGCTGAAGGTGAGAAATGCCACTTCATTTATTTATTTTTTAATGAATGGTAACAGCTCTTCATTAGTAACCTACTAGTTACTTGGTACACTTTAGTTCAGGGTTTTATTATATTGTGTAAAATTAAGGAGGCCATTTTTTCTTATAACATAGATAATACACAATTCTCATATCTTTTTCCCAATTCTTGCTTTTCCCCTACTAGGAAGCTGGAACGGGCCAATGTAGTTGGGTTACAGGATCCCTTGCCATGTCCATGTGAATTACAATTAAAAAAAGTGACTAGGAGCTGGCCCAGTGGCGCAGCAGGTAAGTGCGCACATTCTGCTTTGGTGGCCTGGGGTTCGCCTGTTCGGATCCTGGGTGCGGACATGGCACTGCTTGGCAAGCCACGCTGTAGTAGGCATCCCACATAGAAAGTAGAGGAAGATGGGCATGGATGTTAGCTCAGGGCCAGTCTTCCTCAGCAAAAAGAGGAGGATTGGCGGCAGATGTTAGCTCAGGGCTAATCTTCCTCAAAAAAAAAAAAAGAGACTAGAGGCTAGTGGGAGGAAGCGGGGTCCGGAGGGCGCTGCCTGGACAGGCAAGGGGAAGCAGCGGAGCTCACGCCTGGGAGAGTCAGCACAGAGATTCCCAAGCGACATGCGAATAATAGTAGCCACCGTCCATGCAGTGCCAGCCTTAGCCCTGGGGACCCAGGGGATCCCGTCACTACGTGATGCAATCAAACAGCATGAAGACAAGAGGCAAAAAGTCTTGAAGTCAAAGAACAGGTTCATGAGGCAGCACCCCCTTATTCACAGCTGAACCTCTTAAGCAATCTATTTTCCCATGTCCCTCTGTCAATCTCCTCGGCACCCCAAAGCCGCCCTGTGACTCGCCCCTCCTCTCTAAGCCCCCCTGAAGCCTGAGCAGGCTGTCTTGTTGGCCCTTTAGTTTGAAGGGTAACCTTGGCCCCTGGGGGGGTCCCACTCACTGAGATTTTCCACAACAAAGGGGGGCCCAGTAGAGTACGCTTCATCTTCTTTAGAAGGGGTACAGAGGAAGCAACCCAAGTGCCCATCAACACGTGAATGGATAAAGAAGATGTGGTAATATATACAATGGAATACAACTCAGCCATAAAAAAAGACAAAGTCGTGCCATTTGAGACAATGTGGATGGACCTTGAGGGCGTTATGGTAAGTCAAGTAAGTCAGACGGAGAAAGACAAATGCCATATGATCTCACTTATATGTGGAAGATAAACAAACACACACATAGATATGGGGAACAGATTGGTGGTGACCTAAGGGAAAGGGGGCGAGGGGAGGGTGAAAGGGGTAAAGGGCCACATGTGTATGGTGAGAGATAGAAATTAGACTTTTGGTGGTGAACACAATGCAGTCTTTACAGAGTCAAAATATAGTGATGCACACCAGAAATTTACGCCATGTTATAAATCAGTGTAACCTCAATTAAGAAACCAAGCCAAACCAAAATAAAAAACAGAAGAGGTAAACAGTGGAGGGGAAATTGACTGCACTTATGATTTAACAAAGATGTGTTTTCCCCTTGATTATAGACCTGATTTGCAGGCATAAATGTATGTGCACGGACTGACCCAAGGCCTCGAGGTTTCCCCCAAATGGGAAAACCCACATCTGCTCTACAGACTGGGCTGCAGCGGGCGCTCGGATGGGAAGGGCGTGGCCATCTGTCTGGCCATCTGTGATGCCTTCATGCAGGAGATAAACAGCATCGACCGTGCCTCAAAAGCTAAAGGACTCGCATTGGTGAGAGTGTAGGTCTGGTGGGTGGCTCAATCACTACCTGAGCTGGCTGTCACAGGGCCATGGGTTTGTCTTCACCATTGTCTGACGCCTGGGCTGAGGCTGAGGGCAGAGGATACAGAAGGGCCTGGAGGCTCAAGGGGCTTGGGGCTCAGGGCAAGCTGCGGGAGGAGGCTGCTGCCACCGGAGCATCCCTTGCAAATGATTCTCTTCTGGGTCGGGGGTGGGGGGGCCTTGCAGGTGGGCACCCTGGTGCCATTTGCAGAAGAGGAAACTGGGACTCAGAGATTCAGATAACCTTCTCAATCCTGAGGTGGTCAACACCCAAACCCCTCACTGTGAGTACAAGTGTTTCCTACCTCGTCTCTCATTGTTGTCTTTGAGCATGACACACTTTAGCACAGGAATCTGCAGTCCCCTGATCGTGCCTCAGTGTCGCAGGCCTCCAGGTGTCTGCATATGCTGTCCCCTCTGCCTGGCATTCTTATTTTCCCCTGGTCACCTGGCCCCTCTCAGTCATCAACACTCAGCTTCATTTCCCTTCACTTCCATGGCTGGTCCTCATGTCTGTACTCACACCCTCTCCATGGTGCCTGTCACATGGCTGGTTACTTGTCTGTGCCCCTACTTGACAATGAGCTTCTTGACCATGAGCTTCTGCTTCTTCATCTCCATGGGGTTCTTAGTACCTAGAACAATGTTTCACGTACAACAGGTCCTCAGTGCAAACGGTTGAAAGGATGAATGGATGGGTGTCTTTGAAATTTGCTCAACCACATTTAAATTCCTCAGTGGCTCTTCCTCTCTTTCTTAGCCTCTGCTGCCTTATTCCCTTAGCGAAGACCATTATGGTAACCTGGAGTTTTGGCTGCCCAAGAGCAGGGACCCAAATGCTCAGAGTGGGGTTCCACCTCAGATCTGTGTGCTTCCCTGTACAGCCCACCTTCCCCGACGTGTAAAGATGCCTTACCAAGTTTCATAAGAGCACCTTGTCTATTGTATGCTCCAGGAGGACCCTTTAAACCTCGGTTCACAGGTTTTAAAGTTGATCTCCTTTGTCTGCATCGGCAGCAGCAAAGACAACATCAGTGTCATCGATGGAACAGCAGAGATATTTTCAAGGGCTCACTGTGTGCCTAAAACAGTCCTGGGTGCTGTGGAAAATGCAGGGGTAAGGAATATACAGACCACACTTGCAAGGAATGTGCAGCCTTCATCAGACCTAAGAGGCGTGAGCGTACAGAAAATGACGAGCAGTGACGCTATGGGGACCATTTCCCTCATCAGATGGACAAGAGAATCAAGTCAGCTGCTCCTCCCCTTCATTTGCATATTCCGCAGTTGCTCTGCTCATTTCAGTAGCAATGTTAATTCTTTGGATATCTCATTTCTCTAGGCACAGCCATTTGCCATGTTATTTTTCTGACTGTTTCTAATTAGATACATTTCTGAAGGACTTATTCCTCACAACTATGATATGATCCAACATGAGCTTGAGCTTCACTTTATACTGCAGAATTCTTCAGTACCTGATATATTTTGTTGTGAGTTATCTTTTTAAAAAATTATTTTATTGAAGTCATATTGGCTTATGGCATTGTGTAGATTCCAGGTGTACATCATTATATTTCAGTTTCTGTATAGACTGCATTGTGCTCACCACTAATAGTCTAGTTTTTATCCGTCACCATACATATGTGTCCCTTTACCCCTTTCACCTACCCTGCCAACCCCCTTCCCCTCTGGTAACTACTAATCTGTTCTCTTTATCCATGTGTTTGTTTATCTTCCGCATATGAGTGAAATCATATGGTGTTTGTTTTTTCTTTGCCTGGCTTATTTCACTTAACATCATACCCTTAAGGTCCATCTATGTTGTCACAAATGGCACAATTTTGTATTTTTTTATGGCTGAGTAGTATTCCATTGTATATATACACCACATCTTTATCCACTCATCCGTCAATGGACACTTGGGTTGCTTCCACGTCTTGGCTATTGTGAATAATGCTGTGATGAACATAGGGGTGAATACATCTCTTTGTATTGTTGATTTCATGTTCTCTGGATAAATAGTGTCATGGGTTATTTTTAAAAGGGGTGGGGCCCTGGAAGTGAGTCCAGGAATAGGAGCCATTCCACCCTGCGTCCTGTGCTAAATTTAGCTTTCCCAGCGTTATATTTGTCAACAGTGCACTGAATATCCAAGCTTGATTTCAGTGGGTAGGCAGCAGTAGTCCAGAAGCAGACTTGGTCCTTTGTGAGAGGGTTAAAAATAGCTCATGGTCGACAGCATTGGTTTCACAAGTAGGACACGTAGATTACTACAGGAGCACGGCAGAGGTGTCTTTCTTTCTTTTTTTTTTTTTTTAAAGAACAAGAATAGTTGTATGTGTGACTATTACATTAAAAAACAAAACAAAACACAACCAGAAACTCTACAAACACCTGTAAGCTGGTCGAATCATTCAATAAGCATTTATCGAATGTTATGTTCTAGGGTATGTTGGTAGGTTTTGGAGATTCAGAGATGAAAAAAATACAATAATCCTACCCTCAAGGATCACACAGGAAAAAACAGTGACCAGAGGACCCCGAGACACTGGAGTTCTTCAGTCTTCCTTCCCACCAGCTGAATGATGTCCTTTCGTTATGAGTCAATAATATTGTTTCCTGACCCCACCCTCTTGGTTGGGCTCCTTCTCGCCTGCTCCACACTGCCTGCTCCACAATTCTGCCCATCCCTCCCTTGCTTGGGTTAAGCCATTTTCACCTCATTTTTATCATCCTCATCCTTCTCAGCTTAGTCAAAGCCAACACATAGCCTTCGAGATACCACTCAGATCTTATCTTCCTGCCTACTTCAGACCGTATGAAAACTCAACTTGTTCCAAGAGTGAATTTGTGTATGAAGGTGCTGAGCAAGTGTCAAAATCTTTGAGGAATTTTGATAAAATGGAAGAAGGACCAGAAGACTAGAGCTTTAGTTTTCAAATAGGAAAAGAATTTGATTCCTCAAAGCCTGAATTGACATCAGTCCTGGGCAAGATCCCTAAATGGATTTTAAAAAGTAATGGTCTGGAAATATTTGAAAAAGGGAGTGGGGGCATTTGGAGCTCTGTGAATCGCTAGGAACAGTCAGGATGGGTAACCCATTTTCCTTCGTGAGATGGTTATTTCATTAATACGTAGAGGGGCTGTAGGTGTGGTGTGTATATTACAACCTGCAATGGAGGGTTTCAAGAAAATTTTCTAGAGAAGATGGAAAAAACGTGGGTCTTTCTTTAGGAAAATCTTGCTAAAAAATTCAAACTGGAGAAATGATACACACGGTGCCTGTAGAGCAGTGGTTCAAACCTTGGCTGTAAAATGGAATGACCCGGGTAGCTTTAAAAAAACACTGATGCCTGGATCCCAACCTGAGAGATGCTGGTGTAATGGGATGGGGGGTGCTGTCTGAGCATCAAGACTGTTGGAAACCTCCTAGGTACTTCTAACATGCAGCCAAGGTTGACAACTACTGCTGCAAACTCTGTTTTCAGCCTGATCCTGTACAATATGCTTATTGATGATTTGAGTAAACATATGGACAGGTGGGTATCAAATTGGTGGATGACACAGAGCATGACACAATCAGGATTCCAGAAGATCTCAACAAGCCAGAGCGATGGGCTGACACAATTAATGCCCCAAGCCAACATGGAAACCCCAGGCACAGAGGGTCCTGTTGTCCTCATGACTCAAGGGGCTGAAAGTACCACACGCTTCTGGGGGTCTCCCCACTTCTGGCACTAGAAATTTCTCTCTTTTGCTTTTAAGCTCAGAGGTTAGTGGTGCTATGGATGTGTGGATGTTTATACACAAATTTAGGTGGCGTAAAGGCAGCAAGTTATTTGACATTATTTTCAAACCTTCAGAGCAGATCTGTGAAGAGTAACTTGTTAGGTGTCAGCTTAAGTTCCCCTACTCCTTGGGACCCTTGGCTTTGTAGAACCTGGAGTCCCCCATGGAATCCCAGATGCACCTGTGCTTTGCCTCCTGCTGCTTCCCTGACCTCTGAGTTTGCTCAGACTGTATGTTCTGCCCTGCCCTCACACTGGGGCACAAAATGAGCTCCAACTTTTCTTGGTTGGTTGGTGTGCTTTCAAGCTAGCCCACAAATAACATCACTTTGCGAGTTTGACAGCTATGCTGAAGATGCGAAGGGGTCCAGCACAGTTGGCATGGTCTTATTCCACCTCTCTCCTCCATCTTCCCTTCCTTTCTCTCTGGTGCAACCATTAAAATCCTCCCTCTTTCCCTTTCCGTGTGGTTCCATGCATTCTCAGGCCCTGCCAGTTTCCACTTCTGCTCCAGGGAGCTGGTCCAGGAAATTCTTCTGAACAAAGCAACACCCTTCTTGAAAGAGAGGGATTCTGAGTAACATGATTTTGTCCAAATTAGTACGTTTCATATTTTTAGTTCTTCAGAAGAACTGTCAAATGGGAACTATTTGATGGAGGAACTTCATTTGCAGAGGTGGACCATTTCAGAATACTAAACAAATTTAATTGCAGTGGTCTTTTATTACATACTGTAGAGTGAACTTAGGAAAAGAAAGACAAAAATTCAAGTAGGAGAAGATACCCAGCTTTTACCTGGATGACTGAGCAAACAGACTAACTCTCTCTAACGACTAGCCAGGTAGTCAACGGGATTTGAACATAATTTTGCAAAGAATAATTTTGAGACAAATTATAAGCATAACCTTTTGTCCACAGGAGACACAAAAACTGGTTATCCATACCGAGTGTTGTAGCGTGGGTAGCTAAGAAGAGGGAGTTCTTCCCTTTGGATCAAAGGAGATGGAAAAGTAAAATCTACCTGGAAATTGTAATGAGATATACAAATGGTAGTCTTTGAGTGAATGGTTGTTATTTTCAAGTGATATTGCGGTGTTCGCATCCTGCCATTGAATTGACGAATGCTTTTCCTTTCCTCAGAAATGTCTAAGGATGAGCTCTACTGGTCCTCAATCCAGCTGAGCCCAAATGTGAGTTGGGTGGGTTTTATGCCAGGGTCAGCCTATTTCTCTCTGTCAGCGACTTTCCGTACGTTTAGGCCACGACGTACAGTTTCCCAGGCTGCAAGACGCCCCACCATGTCCTTGTGTTCTTGGGGAAAGGCAAATGTGCTGATTCTTTCCTAGACTATTGGACAAATGCCTGGCTTCCTTCTGGGGCCAAGTGTCCATGTAAACGGACAAGCTAGGGCAGGAAGTCATTCCCCTTGTGGAGATGGAGAGATTCTGAGCACTTTCTCAAATATGTCAATGTATGTTGTTACCCTGGTCAATTTCGAGCTTCCTATATGAATTGTGTGTATAAATGGCTGTGTACTAAATTAATCGGACCCTGGGATACTAACATGGCTACCATCTGAGCTCGAGAGGACCAGGTCTCACAGTGGATTTAATTTCAGATCATTTTTTTGGTCCTCATTCTCCCTATTTAATTTCTAAAGGCCACTCCTCCTTCGTTCCTGCTCCCTACAGTTTTTTTAAATTAAAAAATTTGTTTTTAAAAGAATAAGCTGGGCAGGTGTGTAAGACTCTGCCTTTAAGAGCTCCAGGACACGTCCACCCTCCACCAGAGTGAGTCACACAGGCATTCATACCAAAAATGTCAAAGTATCTGCACCTTCTCTCTGAATACCAATGTCAGCACAGCACACCTCATTTAACAAAACATTAAAACATTTCACTTCCTCAGATCAAGTCTATCTATTAATAATGACTTAAATTGTCTGTACTGATTTCACATTCTTAAGAAATCTCATTCCCATCATGTGGAAGAACACAATGTGGGGGAAGAAAACACCTCGCCAACTTATTTTCCTGACGTTGCTACCCAGCCTCGTGCAGATCGTGCAAAACAACAAAGTGACTTCTCGTGATGGATGCGATCTTACGCAAAGGTCAAGTGTTGCTTTCATCGATAGCTCAGGAGGGCTTTTTTGGAAGCTCAGAAACAAAGGTGCCCTTGAGTGCTGCCTAGCCACCGTGGTTGAGTATGGAACAGAGCAGCCGGATCCTCAGCATGCACAGCCGCGAGTAAATAGCCCTGGAAGGACATTTATAGACTCCGGGGACGGTGCTGGAGAGCATATCATTGAAGCTTTCTCTGATAAAGGTGATGAAGCTTCTTTACGACTGTCATGGGGATTTAATTACATGATAAAATTGCAGCCTCTGCCTCTTGAGACAAATTGCATGTTAAGACTGATTGTTTTTTATGAATCTCACACAGGGAGCAAAATACTTCTCTCTTGAAGTTGGTGAGGTCTGATTGTTATGCCTTGTCATCCTTTATATCCCTTCCAGAAGTGAGACGTTTCCTGAGTCTGCAGTGGAGGAGAGAGGGCTCCTGGTGGCCTCTCCTGGTTGTTTTGCAGCTCTGCATAGAGCAAAGTGAGGCTGGTTTTGTCTGATGGACTTAAAGTTCATTTTACTTATTTTACTGTTGGCAAAAATTGAGAACTTTGATCTTCCAACAGAAAGGCAGGAAAAAGACATCATAAGAAATAGAAATGACTATCGAACATATATATAACATCCAATTTTACAAATTGAAAATGCAAATTAAAATAATGAGGTTTTTTTTTTGCCTATCAAATTGTGAAAGGGTTTTTAAAAATCAAGTTTTGGAAGAATTTAGTGAAACTGATGTTCTCATAGTTTGCAGGCAGAAGGATAAATGTCTATACAATTTGGAAATATTCTCTATTGTGTTGACACTTACAGCTCATTTTTCTGGTACTAGCAGCCTATGCAGCCAGAGTTGAAATATTTGCCTTTAGGAGTGTGACATTTAGTGGGAAAGACAGAAATATATTTGCTAAATGGAGGTCCAGGTAATATGATGAGAAAGCATCAAGTAAGATATTAGAGTGACAGGAAGTAGCGATAAGACAGGCTCTCTCCACAGGTGGCATCTGAGCAAAGCAAAGAGGGAGCTGAAGGGTATGGATGGCTCGTGTCCCCTTGAGGGTGTCTGTTTCGTCCTCTCTCCCTATGGCTGGGAGGAGCGGCATCCTATTTTTCTGGGCTAAGCAACAGGCAGGTGTCACTAGTCTCAGGGCTTTGTTGCACGGGGCCAAGGGTGCAGGCTGTAAGGCGGGTGTTCAGGAACCCAGGCAGCAATCAGGCAGGCGGAGGGGGGGGGGTCTGGCGAGGAAACAAGAGGTGACAGCAGGTTTGAGGGACCAGAGCCCAGGTGAGCAGCAGAGCCTGGGCCCTTTGGTGGACACAGAGATGTGCTGCCCAGACCCCACACTTAGGGAGGACTTGTCACCCCAGCTGTCAGCTCCCTCAGGGTCTGCCTGGGCTTCAGAGAGGAGCCTCCCCCAAGAATACCCTTCCTGAGCAGCAGATACAGTGACCGACCCAGGTGGGGGTAGAATGGTCCTGCCATTTTGACCAGGTGTGGGAAAACTGTGGCACATGCGTCAGCTCCAAGCCTCCCCTGGGGCCTTGCCAAGGCACTGTGGGCGTGTGTCACAGATCAGCTTCCTCTCTGCCAATCTGGCTTTTCCCCCTGTCCTTCACAGGTGTTGATCTCCAGCAAATAGCCTGCAAGGCAAACGCCACTCAGCATCAAGATGTGAGCCCTGAGGCTCCTAGGGCACCTGGAAGGGCAGGTGGGCATGCTGTCAGAGCAGGTGAAGACAGGGGAGCAGAGAGATGGCCTACCCAAAGGCCAAGAAAGGTGAAAGGGACTCACGGTGTCATTGAGGCATGGTTTGGACCAGAGATTCTCAATCTTCTGAGGGGAAGGACCAGGGAGTTTTCTTTTGGTCCCAATTTGTCACAGACTGATTCTCTTTTGAAATACAATTAAAATTAATTACAAGAAAAAAATAAAATGGAAAAAGACATATAATTACAAGTCCAGCGATGTGTGTTAACTGTCAAATTGCATCCATGTTTCTAAATGCTTACTGTAGATTTCCACGGCCAACACTTTGTGGAGCAACACCTCCTGCTGCACTCTGAGTGGCACCATTAATGAGCAGAGTCACTGGGGTATAGGATGGGTGAAAGGATGCTGGGAGAGATGGTGGGGTGGGTTAGCTCATAGCACATCATTTAGGTCCTTGGACATCTGCTATAAAATTGGAACTGTACGTTGTTGGTCAAGGGTCACCAAAGTTTATCTGTAAAGTGCCAGATAGTAAATATTTTAGGTTTTGTAGGTAATAAGGTCTTTGTGGCAACTACTCAGTCTGCCACTGTAGCACAAAAACAGCCATGGACAATATGTAAATGAATGAGCATGGCTGTGTACCAATAAAACTTTATTTATAAAAACAGGCAGCCGGTCCTCGGGCCATGGTTTGCTGACCTTCTCTGCAGGCAGTAGAAAACCATTGCAAGCTTGTGGGAAGGAGAATTACATGCACCTCCAACATGAAACTGTTATTGTGTCCTTCTTCCTGTGTATCGTTCCCACACCTTTCTCACTTGAATGAAACCTGTTCTTTATTCTCAGGGCAAACTTGACTCAACAACCATCAACAGAGCATCCAGGTACCCAGGCACGTATTTGACTCCTTTCTTTCCTGTCTATCCTGCTTCAGGTTTGCTAAACTTCTTGAATCTGTAAATTTGTGTCTTTCATCATATTTGGGAAATGCTCCATAATTATTTCTTTAAATACTTTTTATGCTCCATTCTCTTTCTCTTCTCTTTCTTCAGGTCCAGTTGAATAGGTTAGGCCTTCTATATTGTCCCACAGTCTCTGTTCATTTTATTTTCAATCGTTTTACTTTCTGTACTTCAGACTGGATCTATTCTATTGATCTGTTTTCAATTCACGTGAAGGAAGATTCTGTCATGTTCAACCTGCTGTTAAGCCCATTGTTGGCTAGAACAAGGCCAGTGCTAGCTTCAAGGGAGGAGGGGAAATGTATTTTTTTCCAGCTGGGCACCTTGGGGACTTTATTGGTAAAGAAGGAAGGGAGAGTGGGTGTGTAGTAGTTAGCCATGTTCCCTGGCACCAGTCTTTCCACCTCTATCCTTCCTACATATGTAAGAGTTTTTTGTTTTTTCCAAATTAAATGATCTCATTCCATTGCTGCCTGGCTCCTCGGTGCCTTTCCAAAGAAGTGTAAACACCTATGTCTAGAATTTATGGCCTCATGCAATACAGTCCCAACTTATTTGCCTGGGTTTTCCTCTTTGTCCTCTAGTTTACATACCCCAATTTCCAGGGGGGTCCTGCTTCCCCGTACAAGGTGGCACGCCCCTGTGTGCTCACGTTTGCTCGTTCTGCTCCCTTTACTTGGATTCCCTTTCTTTCAATCATAGCCTGTCAAGAACATGTTCATTTTTCAAAGGCCCAGGTTTTTAGTGTCTTCCATATGCTACGTGTTCTGTTAATATTTGTTGTATACCTGCTGTGTGCCAGCATATGGTGACTAGGACAAACCCAGTCCCTGTTCAACATCCACTTGTTGAATTTGGTATTAGAAAATGATGGAAATTGGGATTGAGAAGTGGAACCAGGCTGTAGACAGGGTGTTTGCCATTTCTAATTAGTTCCTTCAGCATGTTTATTTCCTAAGCTTGCACACCATTGCAGGAGCCATCGTTATCTGGAAAGGTAGAAAGCCTCTTCACTATTATCCTCTGTTCTTTTTGTTCTTTCACAATTCTCCAGTGTGCTTGGGAGTGAGGCTAATGGAAGTATGTCATCAGCATACATTATTTCTTTATTAGCCTGTTTCTCAATTTTGATTCTGAAAATATCCTGATTTAGTCTAATTACAATTTCACTGTGTTCCACAGGCAATGACGGTTCATACTGGGGGGAGCCGAGACGTGACCCGGTTGAATTTTTCTTCCTGCCCATATGCTTTGAAGCTGGACCATTAGCTCTAAGGCATGCATCTCATCTCATCAAAGTGATTCAACCTGCTTCTGGGGAATAAAGAGCCTAGGGTGTGTGTCCGGTAGGAAGCAAAGGAATATTTTCATTTTAGGTCGTGGGAGACATTTTTCTGTATCTAAAGGAAGGGCTGCTGCCGGAGCCGTTTTATCCCTAAATAATTTAACTAGATTCAAAGATAATCTGATGTTATTGTAGGAAAGTGTATTTCTAATAAATTCCACTTGATCTGGGTGAATCAATTCAGGCAGCGCATAATTGAGTCTGTTAGCAAGGACTTTAGCAAGAATTTTGCAATCAGCGTTAATTAAGAAGATGGGACAATAATTTGTGCATAATTCCGGATCTTTTCCTGGCTTGTGAATCAAAGTAATAAGAGCAATGCTGCGGCTGGTGGTGGGATAGTGTCATTAGGTGCTGATTTATAAGTACTTAGAAAGGTTTAATTTCATTTTGCTTCGAGCAGGGTCCCCCTGCCCCCACATTCTCATCAGGGTGTGCAGTTGAGACGGCACAGAGCTTTCCTCTCTATCCTTCTCTGTCATCGCTGACCTCCTGCCTCCCATTTCTGTTTTTATTCTGCAGCCGAGCACCCCACTCATTCGTCCATATTTTTTCTTAATACTTTTGCTGAATTATTTGAAGTCGAGGACTCCATGCTATTGATGTTGTGTGTGAGTGTGTGTATGTGTGTGTGCATGCATGTGTGCATGCGTGTGTGTGTGTAATGTCAAGTCAAAGCATTGCACACAGCTTCAACGAGGAAATTTTTTGTAGATCTTCCTGCAACATGTCTCTGGGTGGGCAAGCATCAAGAGCCCTTGACCACAAGTCAGGAAACATATCTAGTTTACACGCTGCTCCTGACTGGCTATTGACCAGGAAGGGAACAAACATGAGCCTCCGTGTCTAGGTGTAAAATACAGGTGTAGGATGAACTCCAGGCATCACGGAATGCCAGGAAGAGCAATGGATTTATACCTCCTACTAGCTGTGAGACCTCAGGCATGTCACTCAACCACTCTGAGCCTCATTTTCCTCAGCTGCAAAAGTGGGAAAGACAACAGCCCTTGGAAAGTGCATGCCCAGTAGAAGTCCTCACTGCATAGGATTCTTCTCACTTTGCCTCCACTTAAGGCTGGTTCCAGTTCTAACATGCTTTGGACTGGGGACCTATTCTCCCTAACCATCAGAACAAGGCTGGCTCTGGACCAACCTGTTGCTTATTTCCTGCATTGGAGCTCATAAACCAGTCTCCCAGCAGCCTGCCAGGCAATACCTTCCCTGACCAGTTAGCCTGGAGCTGGCCATCCCTTGGACGGCAGGGCCGGTCCACACAGCCCTCTCTTACGATGCACCACACCTGTGACAGCAATGGGGTTTTGTTATCCCCTCCACAAACACAAGTCTTTGCTCTTTGAGCCCTAGTCAGTGCAGTTTGTAAAGACACTGAGAGATGACCTGATCAATCCCATTTTTATAATGGCAGAAATTAAGATTCAGAGACAGACTGACACATTCAAGACCACACAAGTAGTGATGGCGCCAAGTCAAGAACCCAGGTCACCTCGCTGTTAGTCTCCTGCCCTTCCATCGTGCCACACGTCTCAGAGCCACCAGCAAAGTGCACGCTCTTGTCATTGTGTTTGAGTACCAGTCCTCTAAGGCAGGAGCTGTGCACGTTTAAGTGACATTCAACTGTTCAGTTTGCCCCTCCATGCGCAGGGAAGGGGTACTTGTGGCCCTAACATCATGGCGTACTCAGCGTCCAGCCTGAAGGGGCACTGGTTGGATGAGACGTCGATTTTCGCAAATGGACCCCATTTCGAAGTGCGCACACGTGTCCATCACATGTTCACCCGTGCTCCTTCCCCACCCATACATGCTGTTGGGTGAGATCTCTTAATAAAAACCCAATTAGTATTTCTTTAACTTGCCTCCAGACGCTTAAATACCATTACCCCAAACACAACATAATGTCTCTAGTTTTCTATTTCAATCAAGAATTCAAGTAGCATCTTGACTTGTATATAATACATCAGCAGCAAAATCATGGAATGCTGACATCCTTAATAATAGCAATTAGTAATCAGTTGTTTCCTAAGTAGTTTGATTACGCCAGTTACCAAATTGTACAGTTGCTGCATATGGGGACAAGAAGGGTCTTGCCACCCCTCCCCCAGTCATCCTGTCTCCTTTCCTGCGTTCTTGGAGGTTAGTGAGCTGATAGGCATTGAAAAGAGGCAAGGACAAATAATGCAGTTGTCGCTAATATAAAACACAGTAAAGACTTGCCCCTAGCAGAAAGTAGAATGAAATATTTCTTTGCAGAAAGACAAACCCCAGTGGTGTCCATGGAAAGGTAGTCTATGTTCACTCAGCTGAGTGTTAGCAAAAGACCTTGGCTTCCCCATGCCAGGCACGGCACCCACAGATAGAGGTCCTTCTCAGGGCTAGGACCCTGTGCCAGGCTCTAGACACCAACAAGTGTTAGGCAAGGTCCTTGCCCCTGGGGAGGTTGTATTTGAGTTTGAAATAATCAGTGGGTACATAAAATTAGCCCAGCAAGGCTATGTGACTTAGTAACTAATGGAGACTGAGAGCGTTATGCTCTCATGGAGGGAGGAGGGGAGGCTGCAGGGCAGGGTGGGCAGAGGCAGCCTTCCAGCGGAGGCGACCCCTGCGCAGGGTCTGGAAGGACGCGGTGGCCTAGGGGAACAGAGGAAGCGCTCACATGCCCCGGGATTTGGGTGTAGCCCTTGCGGGGAGGTTTCTGTTGGAATGGCGGCTCCGTCCTGTTCTGCTCACCACACGTGCGTGCACACACGTACACACACACAGACCATGCCCCAGGGCCAGAGTTCCTCACGGTGGGGCAGTCCAGAGCTGGGGAGAGATCATGGCGTGTCTGACTGGCTGAGGGCTGAGTGCCTGTTAGTGGCTGCTCTTTCTTCCCAGCAGCCCGCAGGGCATCTCAAGTCCATCCTTGCAGGAGAGCAGGTGGCTTCCCAAGGGCACGGGTGAGTTGCTTCTTTAGGGGAATCCTGACTGATGACCATTCTCCTGTCTCACGCCTGCCACTGGCCATGCAGGGAGGGTACATTCTGCACTTTGCCCCATAATATAATGGGGCTAAAATTTTAAGTTCCTCTGACCCCTGCCCTCATCAAGGGGCATATGTCCACCTGAGGGGACTTCTCCAGAAAAAGCCGTTCCCACCACTATCTTGGCTGGTCCCGCTTGTTCTCTATGCTTTTATGGTGATGCATCGAAATAAATTATTATTATTTTTTCTGTTCTATTTGGTTGGAGTAATCAGTTCACAGACCAAGGAGCATGGGGAACCAAGGAGAGATGCAAGGTCCTTGTGTGTTCATGTTGACAAGCAGACAGAATTCTTACTTTCTTTGTCTTATTTTTGCAAATTGACTTCTTTTGACCAATATCTGGAATTCTGTCAATGCGAGCTGTCTTTGGGATGGAAAACTTTTCCTCTCTTCTCCCCAAAATGCCTTTGCCAGCATGACACTTGGCTCTCTCCCCTCCTGGCGTGGGGGGCCCTCTCAGCTCTGGCCCCTCGCCTGATCCAGCCCTGTTTTCTCCCGCATCACCGCTCCTCCATCTTCACTTCCTCCTCTCAAGGAGGTAAGTTCTTTACAGTGTCCGTTCCCAAGATGGGCTGCATTTCAAGGTATTGCCATAAGTTCTGACCACTCTTCAAACATTCTAAAGACCCCCACGTATATATTTGAATCCAAATGGCTCTTGTTCCTATCAGGAATGTTCCCCAAGGACTCACGCTAACCTTGAGAAAGAGCTCATTGGCTCCCGCACTCCGCATAAAGGAACCCACGATCCATCTCAGGCTGCAACAGTGAGTCTTCGCGATCATGTCCTTAGAGATGTGAGGAGACGGAGAGACCTCAACAGAGATCCGAGCCGAGGTTTCCCAAAGAACGTCTGCAAACCCCCAATTCCCCTGGCGGCGAAACCACACTTAGCCTTTCATATTGCTGTGTGCCGGTCTCTGAGAGGGTGATTCACCAGGGAACATTTCCCAAGCTCATTCTGCCATTGACCTCTGTTGGGAAGCGCTAATTGAAGCTCATGCCCCAGCTAATAAGTAAGGGCACTGGCCCAGAGAGGGAAAGTGACTTCCCTGAGGTCACAGAGCTTGTGGGTGGCAGAGCCCAAGCTTCCCTCTGGAGTATCACGTACCAAAGTCTGATCTTCTTCAGGCACCTGACAACCTGCCTGTGGTGACATCAGCTGGGCTGTGAGCTCCCGGGATGCAGTCATGTGTGTTATTCCTATTTATATTCTCTACTCTCCATCCTGCCAGGCACACAGCAGAGGCTCCATCCACCTCACAGCCCAGATCCCTCTGTTTTCTGTCTCGCTCAGTGGCGCTCTCCTGCACTCATCACCAAGATCTTCCTGTGGAGCTGTCCACGCCTTTCTCATCTTTGTCGTGTATCTTTGTGGCTACCCCACTCTCTCCGTTTAGACTCTTGTCCTCTCTCATCTGGGTGACAGCCTTCAGTTGCCTCCTAACTGGACTCTCCTACACTTTCCTGTCTCCTTCATATCCTACCTTCACACGTTAGCTAGAGCGGCAGACCCAAAATGCGAGTCTGACCAGGCTGCTCCCTCTGGCCTCGGGTTCAAGGCCAGCCTGCTTTCCTGTAGGAAAATCATTGGTAATGAGGTGTACCCCAGGGTCACATGCTTATTCCTTCCACGTACACTCATCCTGCAATGAAGACAACCTGGGAAAAACTCAAGTCCTTCAAATACGCCATCAGCACCGAATTGTTCTTGCCCTGAACGGTGGCTGTTCAGTAAGGAGAAGTATGTATGGATACGATTTCGAACGAATGGGTTCATCGTGGGATGGAATGTAACACAAATTTCATTGGTTTCGAGCATTCAGTAAAGTGGTGGGGACAGTAAAGTTTGTGCAGGGCCATTAGTAATGTGAAAAGAAATGATATTTTAAATCGGGGATTTTAAATACACAAATCCCCACCAGCAGGGACCGGTTTGTAAAGGGGGATGTGAAGAGAGGGTGCTTGTTCCAGTGGGAATCCCGGCAGAAAGCAGATGGTGCAACTGCAGGGCGTAACAAGGTAGGCAGGGTTCAGGAAAGCCAAGGAGAGGTGGCCACAGCCACCGTGGGAGCCCCATCCCTGTGTCTGCAGGGCAAGTCGGGAGCTGCTGGCCGGGAGCTGAACCAGGAGCACAATGATGAAACCAAATTGCAGCAGCGACCTGGCAGGGAGGGGTCCCTGGAGCAAATACCCTGCCCTCCCCACTCCTTCTAGCACCTTCCATGAGCTGCACCCAACAGGAGTCAGAGGGCATAGGGTGGGTTGATGCAGTTCATAAGGTCAGCCTCCCGGGCGGCACAGGGCGGGGTGCAGGGTGGGTCTGGAAGGCAAATGTAAAACGTACAGCTTAGCACTTCTGGCCAAATGGCAGCTTATGGGTGCCAAGTCCCCATCCCACACACGGCCCAGTGCAGTCTCCTGGAGAGCGGGGGTCCCAGGCGCTGTCTCAGAGCTGAGGTCAGAACAAGGGCATGTTGCTCTTTAGGCTCCTGCCTCCTGGGCCCTCACCCCAGAAATGAGGAAAACCAAGGAAAAGAAGAGGAAGCAGGAGATGGTTTCTCCCTGAAGCCTGAAGCAGTTTGCTTAACGCCCCAGTGAGAGGCAGCCAGTGAGTGCACCCAAACCAGGGAGAGAAGCATGCTCACCCTCGTGGAAGTTCTCATCTCTCATCTTCTTTGTTGCATGAAAGCGCCACTCGCTAGCATGACTGTCCCATGCGTGTTCCCCCTTGGTGCATTTCCTCAGTGTGAGCATGCCTTTGTGCATATGCGTGTGCGTGTGCATGTGTGTACGGGTGTGCATGCACACGTGTGTGTGGAGAGGGAGTCTAGTGGGTGGAGAGAAGCCCTGAACATCAAGACTGACATTGCGGAGGGCACATCTGACCAGCTAGAGAACAGCACCGTGTGGTGAAGTCTCAGGTCCGGAAAGATATTTTCAGCAAATATGGCAAAGGGATTATATAGATGTTATGTAAAGAAGTCCTACAAAACGACAAAAAAGATAGAAAGAAGTGGGGAAGACACTGTCCGAGACCCGAATGGACAAATCACACATGAAGAGGTCCACAAAGAAAAACAAAACCCTATGGACAAGACTGAGCATGAAGAAAGGATGGGCGAGCAGGCGGTGGAGAATGAGCAGGGCGCACTTATTAAACTGGCGATTTAAACACGACTGTTCCTCACCAGCTATGTCCGGGGTGTCGTGCGGCACGTGCACTCAGAGGGTGCAGTCAGAGGGAACAGAAATCCTTTCGAAAAACACTTTGGAAGAATTTCTCTCCTTATTCTGGTAGTACTGCTCCTAGGAATTTATCCTAAGGATATAACCCTGAATTAGAAAAAAAGAAGCCATATGCATGCTAATACAGAGGCTAATTACTGCATTATCGATAGCGGTAAAAATGCAAACAAAGATTCCCCACTCTTCAGCATTTGGTTTAAGTATTTTGTGATTAATCTCCTCCATAGGTGATTGAAATTAAGGAGACACTGTAGCAAGGCGGAAAATACTTTAGATATATTGACTAAACAGAGCAGAGCACAAAATCATATCTATGAGGTGGTTATAAGGGGGAAATTTGCACATGCAAATAGACTAGCTTGGAAAAAAGTGGAGAAATGAACACAGGCAGGGCCTTAGGATGGTGGGGCCGTGGATTAATTTCTTTCTTTTAAAATTCTTTTCTATTGTGCTGTAATTGTTGCCTTTTTAACACACCTGGATATATACAATATATATGAAACGGATATCTGAGTACATATCATCTGCCTTTTTAAACCTTTTGCCCTTCCCCTCCGGGAATGACCCACCCCTTACACACGCACACGATGGGTAATTTGGTTTCAAAGGCAACAGATTCATTCCGGTTACCTAGGAGCACCCCGGGGGGCAGCTGAGCCGATGGGTCTTTCATCCAGTCATCGTTGGCCATTTCGATGATGGCGTCCACCTGCTCCACTTCAGTGCAGAGCAAGTCGCTCACTCTCTCCTCGTCGCTGGCATCCAGGGCGGACTTTAATCTCTTCACTAAATCTGAGTCGAGTGGGTAGTCGGGAAGGCAGTCAGCGCTGGCCATCGTCATGTCGTTTGTGTGTTGACCCAACTTCTTCTCTTCCTCTCAAGTGAGTCCAAAGTTAGCAGCTGTGCTGCGAGTGGTGTGGGCGTTGCTATAAATAGAAGGAACTGGCTCGGGTTACAGCTGGTGGGGAGGGTCATTGGCTGGCGGCCCATTTCCTCCCAGGGAGATAGGAATTAATGTCCCTGAAGGCCTCAGTTAAGGATTATCCTAGAGATGGGGGCAGTAGACACGTTTGTGAGTAGCTGAAGGAGAGGGGACAATGTTTTAAAAGCAAACTCTCATAAGTACGGTTAAATAATATCATCTTTTTATCAAAAGCAAGACTCTAACCTGAAACTTTAGGAAGCTTTTCTGAAGACTGGGTTTGGAACCCCTGTTCTGTTGAAAGGCACAGTTTGCGACGTTCTGGATCATGTACTCCTTCGCTGCATCTGAAAGGAGGGTCTGGTTCACTGTGAACTGGACATGCCTTGAACGGAAGCCAGCAGAGTGGAATCTGGTTTCCAGATTCAGAGGTGGACTGGCCAGTCTCAGGAAGACAAAACCCTCCCATGAGGGAACAAGAACAACCAACCCAAGATTAGCGACAGTCTCCGCACCCCTCCAGGCTGGTTCAGTTGGCTTAAAGCACCCAGTTCCATGGCCCGTGGAAGAACAAGGCCCCCCCATATTAACTTCTGTCCCTTCCTGGGGGTGAGTTGGCTTTTTTCTCATGATCTCTGTCTCCAGTGTTCCAGCATCTCCCCATGCCAACCTGGACACGACACACAGCTCCTCCAGCTGTTTGTCTGTGTGTCGTGATGCTCTGAGGGGCCCAGGCTGTGCCACCGAGGTTTTACAGAGCCTCCTGCACCATGCGCCCCAATCTTGCCACCTCTTCCATTTTCACTTTCTCTCGTCTCCCCTTGTGATGGTTAATTTTGTATGACAACCTGGTTGGGCCACGGTGCCCTGATATTCAGTTAAACATTATTCTGGATGTTCCTGTAAAGATATTTTTTGGCTGAGATGAACGTTTAAGTTGCTGGACTTGGCGTCAAGCCCATGACCCTCCATAACATGGGGGGCCTCGCCCAATCAGTTGAAGACCTTTCTAGGACAGAGATTGACTTTCCCCGAGCAAGAAGGAGTTCTGCCAGCAGACGGCCTTTGGACTCAAACTGCAACTCCTCCCAGGTCTCCAGGCTGCTGGCCTGCCCTGCAGATTTTGGGCTTACCAGTTTCCACAATTGCTTGATCTGATTACTGAAAATGAATCTCTCTCTCTCATCTATATATGTGATCTATACATCTTGTTGGTTCTGTTCCTCGGGAGGACCCTGACTAATAGGTCTCTGCTCCTCTCAGCTCCCGTGTATGATTTTGCAGGTTCTGTTCCACATGCTGACACTTCCCCCAACATGTCTGGCACCAGCATTTGGGAAGCCAGCCCTGGAGTTCCCACCCAATATTCATTCTCCTTCCTCCTACCCAGCAGAGCCTGGGTTTTCTTTGCTGTGATAATGTGCCTGGTCCCACTTTCCCTTTCTTATTCCTTGAACATAAACTTGATGTGTGGAGCTGTGGCAGCCATATTACAGCCATGAGGTGCCAGACCTGAGATAAAGGATCCGCATACTAAGGAGTGTGAAACAGAAAGAGGGGAAGAGATGGTTCCTTGATGACATTTTTGAACCTCTGCCCTAGATCTGGGCTGCCAGCTGCCAGACTCCTTGTCTTTATTCCTTAAGCACTGTTCATGTATTTTCTGTGACTTGCAGTTGAAAGTATTCCAGGTTGATAAGGGTGTTCGCTTTCTCTTTAAAATCAGAGAAATGTCCTGGCTTCAGTCTAAAGAGATGCAGCAGAAATGGCTCAGCCCTCAAGCCTTCTGGTCCTTGATAATATGAACTACCTGCCTTCTATGATAAAAATCTCACTGTATGTTGCAAGGACAGTAGCCATCCCCTGACTCCCTGAGCAGAGGAGCAATGACATCACTGGCTAGAGTCATCAAGGAGCAAGCAGCCCAGGCCACTTGAGGGACTGCCTTCCAGTATCACAGGGACAGAACTGGACCCTGATGGAGACATTCTTGGAATCCCTGGCAAAGGGCTCTGCTGGCAAAGGAGCTAGAACTCGATGGTCAGGCTTCAGTTCAGATGCTGGACCAACTTGCAGAGAGTATGTTGGCCTCTGGTTCTTTCTTTGGCTAAAGAGTGATGGGTTTTGAAAGAGACTTTTGAACCTGAATTTCTAAGCACAAATGCTTGGCAGCACCAAATGCCTTGCATTTAGGAAGAAATTTGGCACCAGCACAATCGTGTAAATACAAAGAGAAGGAGGCCAGTGACCAGAGGAAAATTGTCGGGATTGGAGTAAGGTAGTTTAAAGAAATAAAATGAGAATTATTAGAGATTGCTATCAAACTTCAAATCAGAAGGGAGGTAGAGATGAAGTACTTGTTAGGCGGATAATAAGATGACAAAGCTTCAAAATATGGCACTCGCTGATCTTAATTACCGAGCTATCTGCTGGGTGTTTAATCAGTAGCACATGCACTATGCTAATTATTCCGGCTAATTTTGTTATACTGTAATTCTTTATCAACCCCGCTATGTATAAATTAGGAATTGAAATGTAACTAACTCAAATTATATTTAAGGCAACATGAATTTCTCTATTTCAGTGTGAAATCTTCTAATCTCTATTTCTTTATCTTTCCTTTTCTGACTAGCTCATGTGACCCCCCACTGCCCACCCTGCCTCGGTCCCCAACAGGCTGAACCGTCATTTGAGGACGAAGGAACTCAGCACCAATGTGTCCCCCTTAACCTCTTGGAAATCTTATATTTGATTTTCTCCTTCAGCGATTGCCCTTGAAAGGTGCAGAATATATTTAAGCAATCAATGGCAGACACATCCTGGCTTTCTCTGAGTCAGATAAAGGTCACTCTATTGTTCTATTTCACTTTTTAATAATCATAGGAGGGTGCCGTAGTTTACATATTTCCAGTGCTATATTGTATGTGACTTATGTCAAGTTATGTTTACAAATGTGTTTATAGGAGGACTAATAAGACAGATCCTCCTAGGGAAGCATAACATTATCTGGAATTTTTTACGTCATGTGGGTTTGCATTCAATGAGGCCAGGCTGGCACAGAAGTTTGGTGCAGCTGTGCAGAGCCCACGAGCATGCCTTCAGAGACTGCCAGCCTTGGGACCTTTTCTCTAGCAGTACTTTCGGTCTGGAACTATTTTGCAGCGAGATAACAATGCCCGCTGGGTGAATGGATACAGTGTGGATCCAGTTTAGTTTCAGCACCGTGTTAGAATTAGACATCAGTGAGAGTAAGTTGCCAAAGAGGGTCACAGCCTGGAAGAAATGGTCAGTCCCAAGTACTCAGAGCTCATTGTGGCCTCAGGGTAAGGGACAAGCACTGGGCGTATCCAGATTAACTCCAGGTGATGGTGGCATAATTCTGTGAAATGGCTCCATTTCTGGGACCGATCTCTTCTTGGAGCCTGAAATGCCCCTGCTAGTTCCTGAGGTTCTGAAGAGCTGCTCCTTCAACACACAGGTTCCTCGTAAGGAGGCCCCTGGTGACTCTTGGCTCATAGCTCGCCTCCACCTCCAGCTGCAGACCCCACCAGCTCTGGGTGGACCAGGGCTCCCTTCCCAGGCCGTGGTGCTTCCGTCCATCTCTCTCCGTTCTCTCCTCTCTGCTTCCCGCAGTCTTATTCACGGCTCTCCCGCTTCCAGCTCCAGCAACACGGATACTTCTCCCTGTGTCAGAAGCTTTTCAATTTGGCTGAAGATTCCTCTAAATTCCTTTTTAATGAGTCTCTCATAGCTTTTCAGCCTTGACAGTTCCAACCAAGACATTTGTGTGAATGTATTTACGGTGGTGTGGCGGGACTGGCTCGCCCATCAACCCACCGGGCTGTGGAGAGCCACTTTGTAAAGTGGCATTGTTATGTGATCATTACAGGCAGCTCTTTGTGCAAGGAGAAAACAGGGGCCCCTTTCATTTCCTTTGTGTTTTTGAAGACTTGAAACGACGCGACGGGATGTGGGCACCAGTTAGAATGGGATGAAAGCCGTTTACGACTCTTACAAGTTTTTTTCTTTTAGGGACCTGGTTTATGACAACACCAGGACGGAGTTATACAATAGGAGATGCAGATATTTTCCATTAATGTAGCCGTCAAAGACAAAATAACAAACCAGCGAGTTTCATTCAATAAACACTTTTTGAGCCCTAGACTATGCCAGGCACTTCTCCATGTGTTGGGAGTATAGGGTACCCCACACTACATACTGATCGTATAGTGTGTAATATACAACAGACACTCTTCTAGAGCTGTTGTTTTCTCTCTCAACAATCCTGTGAGGCAGGTGCTATCATTGTCCCCATTTGGCTGATGGGGAAACCAAGAAGTGAAACAATTTGCTCGAGGTCGCACAGCTGCTGAGTGGAAGAGCTAAAATGCAAATGTGGGCAGCCTAATTGTGCTCTTTAGAACTATGTGGTCCTACTTCTCAGTGTCCAGCCCCATGGGGCTCCACTCTGCCCTCCCATAGTCAAGTTTCTTCCTCTCTCTTCCTTCCTGATCTTTTGGTCTTTTTTGAGATGTGGCATTGTGAGAAAAGATGGGCAAGGAGTTGGAGGGGAGAAAAGAGGTGAGGGGCCAGGAGTAATTGAGGTATTTGGGGGAAAAAAGTCTTGAGTGCTGCTATCACATATGTGGGAACCGGATAAAGAAAGTCAATTACTTTGAAATGCTCTTTGGTTGCTGGATGGTGTTCCCCTAATCAAGACACTGTGTTGAGACTGGACCACCAGGGTCACGGCTTTTTAAGAGCGACACAGTTAATTACAGGTATCACTGCCATTGATTGGCGGTGACAGTGGATCATCCATCAAGCACATGATGTAAGCTGAGAAGTTAGCCTTCTGAGAATTTAACTTAAAATCAACCGATGGGTCAAAGCAGACTGTGAAGTCACGTCAAGGATGCAGAAGAGCAGCGCAAGACAGTAATCTGCTTTCAAATTTTTAACTCCTCCCATCTCAGATAATCTTGGAAATAAGGGAAAAGGAGAAAAATGGAGAAAATCTATGTCAGTGGTTGAACTTAGGGCAGAGTGCATCACCATGGCAAAAATCTTGAGGAATTTTTTTGGGAAACAGGGAAGGCAAGATTGAGGAAGGGCTGACCAGCTCTGCAAGGGCGTGAGTAGAAGGAAATGCAGAGAGGAGCCTTGGGGTGAGTGAGAAGCAGAGCTTGCCTCATCAGCAGCCTTGGGAAGGGGCCCTGAGTCCCACAGTGCACCCAGAAGATCAGCATCTCATGTGACAGTCTGCTCCTGATGCCCGGCACATGCAGGCAGGGTCAGCAGTGGTCTCCCAGAAGGACAGTCACGTGTGTTTCAGAAAGGGGCATCACATCAGCCATTTTGGATGGGCATATATATTTAAAAACAAAATAAAACAAACAAAAAACTGGAAAGAAACACTCTGCCCCAGTGGTGAAGCTCTCTGGCCATCTCTGCGGCTAATTCTTTTCAATTTCTACACTTCAGTTATAGAAAAGTAAAATGTCTGTAAGGTTAAACTCTGTCCTCTTCTCTTGGTGTGGGTCTGAAGACGTTTGACTGCAGACACACATAATCTGTGACCCACCCCTCTGTGTTGGGCAGCCTCTGAGATGGCCCTGATGAACTTTCCCCCGATAGTCACATCCTGTGTGATTTCCTCCCCTTGAGCGTGGGCTTGGTCTTGCTTCTAGCAGATCTGGCACAGCAGAAGTGCTGGGTTGTCACTTTGGAGATTAGGTTATAAAAAGACTGTGGCTTCAGTCTTGGGCGATCTCTTTCCTTTGAATTGCTTACCCTGCCATGTTGTGAGGCAGACCCTTGGAGCGACCCAAGTGAGTGAACTTGAAAATGGTTATTCTAAGACTGCCAACAATCACTGAGGGGGCTTGGCAGTGGGACTGTCAGCCCTGGTCCAGCCTGGAGATGATTGCAACCTCATGAAAGACTTTGAGCCAGACCCACCCACTTAAGCTGTGTTTGGTTCCTGATCCACAGAAACTAAAAAATTATAAATGTTTGTTGTTTTAAACCATCAGGTTGTGGGGATAATTTGTTATAACAACAATACATAATTGATACACCATCTGAACTACCATTTTAAGAAAGCCATAGCCATCATTCTTCCATCTCTCATTCTCTCCTTCTCCACTCAAGGAAAAGCGAACAGTGAACTTTGGTTCAGTACTGTGAAGAATGGATTATTTTGAGTCATCATAGCAAATGTCTCTTTATGAAACAGAGTTGCTACAAGAAACGAGAAAATTTGAGAAAAATCTCTAATTCATATTGCCACTGAAAATCTAGACGAACATTATGTCTGTGGGAAAGGAATGACAGGAGATTGAGAAAGATTGCTCTGAGATGAAAACCATTATTTCAAATTTTAATGTGAAATTGACGCAGTGATTAGAGATTGCAGAAAACCAAATTGGTGATTTAAAAGACCAGACAGAGAAATTTCCTCATACTCATAGTACAAAAGGGACAAAAAGACGCACATAAAGAAAAGTGACATTGACTACAGATTCAGAGAATTCATTATATTTTAGGAGAAATAAAAGGAGAGAGACTATAACAAGTAAACAACGAAATAAGACAAAATAATTTCTGCAATGGACTGAATTGTGTTACCAAAATTCATATGTTGAAGCTCTAACCCCCTGAAGTGACTGTATTAAAGGTGGTTTAGGTTAAATGAGGTCATAAGAGTGGGGCCCTGAGCTGATAAAACTGGTGTCCTCATAAAAGAGGAAGAGACACCAGAGATCTCTCTCCCCAAGTGCACAGAGGAGAGGCCATGTGGGCACACAACAAGATGGCGGCCATCAACAAGCTAAGAGGAGAGGCCTCAGAATGAAACCCACCTTGTTGGCACCTTGATCTTGGACGTCCAGCCTCCAGAACTGTGCGAAATAAATTTCTATTGTTCAAGCCACCCAGTCTATGCCATTTTGTTATGGTGGCCCCAGAAGACCAGAATAAGTTCCCTGAGCTAAAGAATGTCTTCTCTCCAAATTAAAACTCCCTTCAAACATGTTTAAAAATTAAGATTTGTCTTTAAATTTTAAGTATTCTTTGAGAGATTCTTTGAAAAGATAGAAACATACCTGAATATATATTCTGATGATATTTTGGTATTTCAAGGACAAAGGGACAACTCGTAAAGTTTGCAGTAGAAAAACCAGATTACTATATTGGTGGCAGGTTTCTTCCTATCATAAACTGTCACAAAGCAAGAGAGAAATATCTACAAAGTTTTAAGGAGAAAATATTGTAACTCAAGAACCCCATTCTCAGCCAATCTAGCGTTCTTGTGTGGGGACATCAGACAGAGATTCTCAAACATGCAAGGACTCAGAAAATATTTCAAATACATTATCTCCTGAAGAAAATTACTTTAAGAATTATTCCAGTTGATGGAGGAAAAACATTAAAATTAAGAGCTCGAGAATTGAGATGTGGTTTAAAGAAAAGTTGGTAAACTGTGAACAATACAGTGAAGAAGGCAGTGATCTGAGTGCCTCCAAGGTCTAAGCTGAGGGCAAAAGTCCTAAGCACCCCAATTCCAAGTTCAGAGAGCTTCCAGCAGTTGGGAGCCAGTCTTTTCTTGGCAGGGAGGACGGAGGGCTGCCCCACCTGGCCCTATAAGCCTGTCCCTTGAGAGGAGAGAGGAAATTGACGTTTTGTGGAGTTCAGAGTTCAGGGATAAACGTTCTGCCTTTCTCTTCCTACAGAGGAGAGGGTGGATGGGTGGGTAGGGGGTCCCATAGCCAAGGGAGGGGTTTCAAGAGAATCACTCCAAGATTATAGGACCTGGAAGAAGTAGGGACTGATGGTTGCTCTTGGTGAGATATCCGTTTGACCAGACACTTGGTGGTCTGTTCTTGTGTCATTGGAGAAGTAAAGGGAATTTCAGAGAGAGATGGTGGGACTAGAGAGGTGGAGAAGCAGTACCCTGCGCTCCATCATTGACCCGGTCAAGGGAGCAAACATCCTTCAAGGGAGGTGAATGGTTGGGCAGATGGCGAGAAGCTGGGTCTGCACCAGAACCCACTCCAGGGGGCGACTTCTGTGTGAAGCAGCACACGTATTCACGGTATGAAACAGTGGTAAATGTCTTGTGGCAGATATATTTATACACACCACCTGGGCAGGAGTAGATGCGTTGCCCACTGTTACATAATAAATAAACAAATAGCTGTAGTAGATACATACATATTGCACTCTGTAGTATGTAACTCAACAACACACAGTCTTCTCAAATGCCCATGTGGTGTTTGTTGCTGCATGGACCTTTATTCATAACCTAGTCCGTATAGAAAATATGAATACATTTCCAAAGAAATGTGGTTACGTTCTCTCACCACAAGTAAATAGAATAAAAATATAACAATGTCTTTAGAATAACTAAGAATCATCATTGGATGTTAAAAACAAAAGCAATTTTTATGAATAACTTGCAGGTTATAGGAGAAATCAAATCAGTGACCAGAAACTGTTTTCAGTGAATGACAATGAGGGTGCTGTATGACAAAACTTATGGGAGGTGGCCAAAGCTGCCCTCAGAAGAAGATTCATAGCCTTCAGTGCTTTTACTATGAAATAAGAAAGAAGGGAAACAGAGGACGTAAGCATCCACCTCAACAACTGAGAAAGTAATATAAAAATAAAACCAAGAAAGCAATGTAGCAATGCAGAACTAATAAATTTAGAAAAGCGTGAAATAGAATTAATAGAAAAATAGTCAAGACGATTTAAAAACTCAACATTACTTTGAAAAGAAAATGTGAATAAATCTCTAGCAAGATTGATAAAAAATACCAAGAGAACAAGCACAAATACCTAACCTTGGGGAAAAGAGAGGCTACACCTAGATAGAGAAGAGAATTTTAAATCTTAAAGAAAGTACATTTTTACTCATCTGAAAGTCTCGATGAAATGGGTGATTTTTCAGGAAAATAAAATAAAAAAAATAAGCAAGGGTATAAAACTACAGTGCATCAATTCTGTCAATGAAACTAAAAAAATATGTCAAAGAAATATTCACAGAAAGCTAGGACAAAACACAACAATATATTAGCAATCATAGCAATAACAACAAACAAAGCTTGATCATCAATTACAAATATTATTGCAAACACCCTATGCAAAATATTGACAAATCAAATCCAGCCAGGTGTTGAGAGAGTAACACATATGACCAAGTAGAGTTTATTGTAGGATTGCAAAATTTTGCTGAGCTTTAAAAAAATCTACTACTTTATTTTATCTCATAATATGTCAAAGGAGAAAACAATGCTATCATCTCAATAGAAGCTGGAATAAATTTGTAATAGCTAACATCCATTTCTTATTACAGTACATTATACATTATTCTTATTCTAGTAAGCTAGAATAAAAGGATGCTTTCTTATACAATGGAGATTATCTTTCTAAAAGTAAAAACCAACCTCATATTTAATGCTGAAACAGATATTTTTACAACGGTCAAGAACAAAGCAGGCAAACTCACTGTTATTGCTTCTTCCCTGTTTTGGTTTGGAATTAAGAGAGAGGAGGCATCAGACAGATGGGGCTCCGAATGTCAGCTCCATTACTGATAAAGCCAGCTGAAGAAGGTGGCTTTAGATCTGAAGCCAGAGGACTTTGCTGGCAATCCCTGAACTAGGCAGCACACGCAGTCTGGGAGCTCTGACCCTCATTTTCCCACCCACACCCAACTAGCCTCGACCCTTCCCAGAAAGCAGAGAGGCCCAAGAGTCTCTCTCTTCAGATAGGCAGACCCCAAAAGAATCCAGAAGGGGCTAAGTCATGAAAACAAATTCCTTCTGCCAGAGACACCAATAAAGTTCTGCCAAGGAGAAAGATACAGGATTAGAGGGAGGCCAGGGGGCATCAGAGAAGTCCAAGTTTTTGCCCATGGTAGCATGAGGCCAAGGAGACCGCCACCAGTATTCCACACTCTTCAAGGAGTTGTAGCCAGTGTGATAAGACAGGATAAGAAATAAGAACAATAAATAGCTTTAAAAAAAAATCAAAACGGTCAACCGTTTTCTCCAGATCATACAGTTATTTGGAAAATCCAAGCGAATCAATGAAAAAAATATTAGTTAGAGCTTGTAGAAATGTTGAGTTAGCTCGCCTATTGCTCTCCCCAAATGACAAAATTAATAGCTTTTCTAAATTCCAGCAAAGTTAGGAAATTAAACAAGGTGTGGGGAAGAGAATCCTGGAAAAATAAATGCACATCAATATTCAGGAAATTCAATATAAGAGAATGTTGAGAGAAAACCTGCCTTACCAGATGGCAAAATATGTGAGAGAGCGACAGTAATTCTTAAAATGTGGTAGTGGCAAAAGACTCTATGCAAGACTGGGGCCGGCCCTGTGGTGCAGTGGTTAAGTTCACAAGTTCTGCTTCAGTGGCCTGGGGTTCACCAGTTCAGATCCCGGGTGCGGACATGGCACCACTTGGCACACCATGTTGTGGCAGGCATCCCACATATAAAGTAAAGGAAGTTGGGCATGCATGTTAGCTCAGGGCCAGTCTTCCTCAGCAAAAAGAGGAGGATTGTAGGCAGATGTTAGCTCAGGGCTAATCTTCCTCAAAAAAAAAAAAAAAAAGAATCTATGGAAGATGAATGAAAGAGAATAGAAAAGTCAGAAACAGAACCAGTAAATAGATTTAGAATATGAAATAGAGACATTTAAGTCATTAGGAAAGAAAGGATTTTCAATAAATGGAGCTGGAATAACTGGAAAAATAAGAAGTTAAATCTCATATTATGCACCAAAAGAAATCCCAGATGATTAAAAAATTTAAATCATGAAAATAAAATCATATAACCATTAAAGGGGAATATAGATACGTATTTGTATTACCTAGTGGTGAAGAAGGCCTCCCTAAATATTGAAGCAAGGGCAGAATCTGGAAGAAGATAGATTTGCCTAAAAAAGCAATTTTAAACTTCTAAACATCAAAAAGCTGTAAAAACAAACTGTAAGAGGGCCAGCCCCACGGCTGAGTGGTTAAGTTGGCATCCTCCACTTTGGTGGCCCAGGGTTTCGCTGGTTCAGATCCTGGGTGTGGACCTAGCACTGCTCATCAGGCCATGCTGAGGCAGCATCCCACATAGAAGAACTAGAAGGATGTACAACTAGGGTATACAGCTATGTACCGGGGCTTTGGGGAGAAGAAGAAAAGAGAAGATTGGCAACAGATGTCAGATCAGGGTCAATCTTTAAAAAAAAAGTGAAAAAAACAAAAACAAACTGTAAGAGCACTTGTGAGGAATAGGACAGAGGGTCCAACCTTCACATATAAAGAGCTTCTTAGTATTCAATAAGCACAACTCCAAGCCTCCAATGGCAAAAGGGAACAAGGGCATTTATAGCCAATTCACAAAAAAAGAAGTTAAAATGCCAATAAACCTCTTAAAGTAATGTTAAATTTCACTAATATTCAGAGAAATGCAAATTAAAACAAGATATTAAATTGACAAAGCTGTAAAAATGTGCCTGTTTGTGTATTGAGGTGTCTATCAGGAAAGGGACATTTACACACATTTCCGACGGATGTAAAATTTCTGGAGGGCAGACTGTGTAGCATGATTTTATTTTTGGTCAAGCATATATGAAATTATGTTTAGAGAAAGATTGGAAAGGTGGATTCCAAATGTTAACAGTGGTTATCTCTTTTTTCCCCCTTACTTAGAAATTTACTGCTCTGCTCTCACTGTCATTAAATTCTTATTTCTTTTCCAAATAAACGCTGTGTAATTTCGGGATTTCAGGTGTACATTATTATTTGTCGATTCCTGAACACACTTGATTGTGCTCACCCCCAGCAGTCTAATCTTCATCCACCACCATATACATGTGCTCCTTTATCCCTTTCACCCACCCCCCACCCCCTTCCCCTCTGGTAACCTACAGTGGTTATCTCCTAATGAGTATGTTTTTAATCTGTGTTTTCTACAATAAAATTTTTGTAATTATGCTGAAAAAGCACAATTTTTTTAAAAAAAGAATACATATGTGAGAATAGTTTAGAAAACTTTGAGAAATGTATAAAAGATGGGAGCTTCCCTGGAAGATACAGAGCAGCAGGGATGAGAAGCGTGGCACAGACGCGGGAATTAACAGACCAGTGGAGCAGAGAGATGGGTGAGCAATGGTCCTCCGTGGATATTGGGTCTTAAAATTGTTGAAGCTGAAGAACTGTCATTTGGAGGATTTAAGCCATTTCTGTAGTGGGGTTCTTCTTTGGGAGGGGCCATCGATGAACCCCTGCAAATTGGAAACAACTCAAATATCCAACAATAGGGAATTGGCTAAATAAACTATGGTACATTGATTCAGTGGAGTTCTACATAGCCACAGAAATTTGTGATGAGAGAATACTTAATGGCATGGAAGTTTGTTTACAGCTTATTGTTAAATGAAAATCTGGTTTCAAAACTGAATGCATATTTTGAGCCTTATTTGTAAAAAAGCAAACAAACGTATTTATTTAAAGACTTGAAGGATGTATTTTATTTTATTCTGTTCACTTATCTGCATTATGTTTTTTTCTATAGTGAGCATCTATTTCTTTTATAAGAGAACACATAATAATAATTATATGCAGTTTATCTAAAAAGGTGAAAAAGGAGACAATGGTTTTCAGGTCAGCAAGACAGTTCTGCAATGGCCGAATGAATCAATACCTCCAAGAAAGAGTCAGTTAGAAGGAGGTTGGTTAGCAAAAGACAAGAGAGGTGAGATGCTCCCAGGGGCCTCCTAATGCCGTCCAGGACAGAAGACCTCTGGTCTCTGGGCTCTGAACAGTAAAGACCCAAATGCCAAACCATCTATTTCGTGAGATGGAAGCTTGAGGCTACCGTAGCTGAACGATGAGACGTTTGAATCCTCTCACTAGCTCTCTAGATTTATTATAAGGATTTGGCTCATGGGATTATGGAGGCTGAGAAGTTCCATGATCTGTCGTTGGCAAGCTGGAGCCCCATTAAAGCCAGTGGTGTAGTTCCAGTCTGAGTCCAAAGGCTTGAGAACTGGGAGAACCAATGATGTTGGCTCCAGTCCGAGGGAAGGAGAAGACCGATGTTCCAGCTCAACCAGTCAGGCAGAGAGGACAAATTCTGCCCCCCTCTGCCTTTTTGTTCCCCTTAGGTCCTCCACAGATTGGATGATGCCTCCGCACAATGGGCAAGGCAATCTGGTTTACTCAGTCTTCCGATTCGAACGCCCATCTTATCTGGAAAAACCCTCACAGACACACACAGAAATAACCTTCAACCAGAATACCTGGGCACCCTGTGGCCCAGTCAAGTTGATGTGCGAAACTAACCATCACAGGGATGGACCTGTAATGGTGTGAGATCGTGGAGGTTTGAGTATGTTCATATTCTAAGGGGTAAAATCTTATATATAGAGAAATAATGAAAGTACTGCAGAAAAGGGAAGTAAATGATGGAGCAGAAGGGCTGGTGATCAGAATGAAGTAGGGGCCCTGGCCTCTGGTGGAAGCAGGAACATACCTGGTGCTGGAGGGAAGGGAAATGAGACTGATGCACCATAGGCAGAGGTAAGTTTGTCTTGGTGTCCAGATTAGTGAGGAAGGAGCTCTAATGGTGTCTTTTCTTTGGGTGAAATAAGAGTCAAAGTCATTTGCTGAGAGATGGTTGGGTAAAGAGCTTGAACACAGCAGCACACATTAGAAATATCTGTTGTGGTTAATGAAAGAGTTAGCAGATTAGGAGCAAAGAGAAAATTGGCAGATGGCATCAGGAGCCCGTGAATTTTATTGGCGCCCACAGTAGGGGAAGCTTTCTGCTTTGAGCCCGTTATGTGTCTTATTCTTCTCTGACCTGTCACAAAGCGTTAAGGACAGACATGACCTATCTTTCAGTTAAGCCAAAAGAATCATCTTGGTGAGCCCCTGTTGAAGGCTACAAAGTCTTGTAGAACAAGATTTCTGGTTCCAGGGCCAAATAGATAAGAATACATGATAAGGAACTTGATCAGCCAGGGTAATAGGTGGTGATGGTGGTGGGGAGAGGCCTTCTTGTTGTGGTAGCCAGAAAATTCATGGGCAGCTGGCTTTTGAATTGGGTCTCAAGCAATGGGCAGAATTTTGGTGGGTAGAAAGGTTTTCTCCCAGATGGAGGGAAAAGGGCGAGCACAGAGCTGTGGAGGACCAGGAGGTATGTACAACAGCCAGCAGGAGTGGAAGGTGTGGGTGTGGTGTCATGGGAAATGGGGCATGGGTCAGCATGGAGGGTCCTCAATGCCGGGAATTGGCTGTTGATGAGCAACTATTCAATTTTTTAGAGGAAGCTTGAGAAACGACCAGGGTGGCGTTTTAGAAAGATTAATTTGGTGTAATTTATAGCAAAGAGAGGAAGGGGGTCCCTAGGAATAGGGAGACGGCTCCAGTGTCACAGACATCTAAAAAGAGTGGCTAATGAGTGGCAAAACAATGAGATTAAACAATCCATGTGATTATGCATTTAAACTTCTAATTTTAAATCCAGCACCCTAATTAAGCATAAATTATTTTGCCATTCAAATGTATTCTGGCTTGAAGCTCCCTCTCCGCTGGTGGTGAGAGGGGAGGAGGGTGGAGGGGGAAGTAACCACAAGTCAACAATCGTAATTATCTGTAGTTTCTACCAAAGAGTTCCAAAGGCATGAAGCTGTCCCCTGGAGATGTTACCTTCCAAATGGTGTTCGCCATTTGCCATCCGACTGATTTCTGCCTTCTTTGAGGGGTGGCCACTCCTGGATGTGGATTGTGCTCTTGGGCTGTGACTGGTTCTTAGTTTAGCTCCCTCAGCTCTCCCCGTCTTCAGCCTGCAAGAGACAGCTGGAGTAGAGCAGGTAGGGTCCCCCCAGAGTAGAGTACGGAAGGGTTCAGTGACCTCTGTGTCTAGAGTCAATTAGAAGCCCAGTATGACCAAGAAGAATTTCCAGGCACCAACCAAGGTCACCTAGGACATCTTACACTCAAAGAGGTGGACGTCTGCCCCCAACTGAGCAGGAAATGGGCGGCACCATTGAGCCTCATAGGTGGTTCAGACATATAAGAGCAGCAAGTTTGTTTGAGAACTCATGGTTCTGCAGCTGTGGCTTCCCCTCCGACTGATGGGCCATGGGGCTAATCCATCATGCAGTGGTAATCCCATCACCTCGCCTGTCCTACCAGCCAGACAACGCCACCTTTGGGGGGAGGAACGTGTGCCCGGGAAGAAGAGGGGACTCATTCTCCTGGTACCTTGGCAGATGGCCTGGGGTTGCAGGGACCCGGGTCATCCATTGCTCAGGATAACTTTCCCTGAGTTGGAGTCCATCACCACTGAGTTGGGACCATCCAAGTCTGGAGGTCAGGGAAAAATAGAATTATCATGTTGAACAAGTCTGTGCTCGATGCCTTCTCTGTTCCTAACACTATAAGGGGGTGGAGAGTAGAGACAGTAAAGCCACATGATCCCTTGATCTAGACACAGTCCAGTCTTTGGAGCACTTTCTTACCTTGAAGCCAGCCAGTGAGCACACCCATCCATGAAAATCACCACTGGAATCAGTTGAAAAGGATGGTGCCAGTTAATTCAAGTTTCCCATGAGGATGTGCACATAACCAGAGAAAAAGTAAATCAGTCAACCTCCACAAAAGAAGAAATTGCCCTCAAGTGAATATTAAAAAAAGACCAACTCAATTTATTGAGGTATAATTTACACACAATAAAATGCCCTCATTTTAAGTGTACAATTAAGTTTTGACAAATAAATTCAGTCGTGTAACCACACCACAAGTGAGGTAGGGACCATCTCATTGCCCAAAAAACTCCAGTGGAAATTAAAAAACTCCTTCCCCAGCCTTGACTGACTGCCACACACTATTTTTGTGAGATGTGTTCACAACTTGCTTGGTGTGGTTAACAGACCACAGAAGCGGAAACCAATGGCTGATTGTAGACCGAGTGCAATGGTTGGAGTTCATAAAAATTCTGAATCTAAATAATGCAGAAACAAGTGACTTATTTTATCATCTAAATCTTACATGGATTAACTTGCTTCCCAAGTCTTGTTTAGAAAAGCTCTCTTATTGGCAACATATAGAGGTCGACAACTTTTGGGGAAGGACAAGTTTATCTCCTTTGGACTAAGTACATTTCAGACCAATACAGTTAAAGGAAAGTTGGTGTGGGTGGGGCTGTGGATTAGTGGCTGCCTGGGTCCTTGGCTCCATTTTTGACTGCCCTTGGCTCCCACCCCACTAAGAGGCTTGAGATGGAAACCATCCCTTGGGATGAAGGGGAGAGCTCACGTCCAGGGTCCCCTAACCAGCGCTGGCCCAGCAGGGGAGCTGGGTGACGCTGCCTTTGGGATGCTGAGAAATCCACTCACAGCTCCTCCGCCCCTTCCCTGGCAGGACGATGACCAGCAGTGGGGAGAGGAGTGGGAGAGACCACCTTCCACCACTGACCAAAGAGACTCTCTTCCCTGTAGGTCCCCAGGAAATGGCTGCACCCAGGCTGCCCAGCAGGGGGCAGCAATAGCCAAATGTCGGTCCTGCTGATCTGCAGCCATCCAACTGGCTGGCTAATGGCTGCCTGGCCCCCATGCTCAGAACACGAGGAGCTAAGGTCTAGTGGAAGACGCTCTTGAGATGGTGACAGGCCACACCCATGAGGATGCTGTTTGACCATCTGTGAAGGAGGAGTGGGGTCAGCGGTAAGAGTTGGGACCCACAAGAAGTTGGGATTTCAATTCAGTCAACTTGAGGTTGGGCAAAACCCCTTGCCGCCTTAGTCTTTGGAGCTCATCTGGGTTAGCATCTTACCAGCCAAGTACGCTGAAGATAAAAAAAACCCAGCAAATATCTTCTCTGCCAACAAGACCTGAATTCCCGTTAAATTTCTGCTCCTACGCCAGTTTTTCCTGCAGCTCTGAAGGGCAGAGGGATGTTGCCAGGTTGACCTAATCAAGCTGGGCCCGGCTGCTGGCAAATAGCAGAATAGTCTTTGCTTCATAAGGTAACGAGGGTCGGTGCCAGGTTGTTACATTTCGCTCTTTCCTGGAAGTTTGGGGAATCTAAATGAGGCTGCTCTGAGCAGACCTGAGCAGTAAATGGGAAGACCAGATCAGAGTGTATCTGAAAGTAGAACCCATCTTTTCCTTCTTTCTTTAAAATATACATGACATAAAATTTTCCATTTTAACCATTTCTAAGTGTATAGTCCAGTGGCTTTAAGTACGTTCACGTTGTCGTGTAGCCATCACCACCATCCATTCCCAAAACTTTTTCCATCTTCCCAAACTGAAGCTCCGTCCCCATTAAACGCTGACTCCCCATTTGCCCTCCCCCAGCCCCTGGCAAACACCTTTCTACTTTCTGTCTCTGTGAATTTGTCTGCTCCGGGAGCCTCATATAAGCGAGATTGTATGGTATTTGTCCTTTGGTGACTGGCTCATTTCACTTAGCATAATGTCCTCAGGGTTCATCTCTGTTGTAGCATGTGTCAGAATTTGCACCTTTTAAAAAACTGAATAATGTTCCAGGGTATGGATAGACCACATTCTGTTTATCGCTTCGTCCGTCGATGGGCACTTGGGCTGCTTCCACCTCTCGGCTACTGTGAGGGATGCTGCCGTGAACACTCGTGTACACATTTAAAGAGCCCATCCTATGTCTTGCTCTCACTGTGAACCCCTGACCCCTGCTCACAGGGGCTGCAGAAGTTCCTGCTCCCAGAGCAGGGACGGCTCTGAAACCAGACGACTCCAATCTGTTGACTTTCTCAAATACCCAGGTGTCTCCCACAATGCTACAACACAGTGCAGAGAAGAAATGACTGCGGTCTGTGAGACCGTAAGCCAGGAGTTCCTTAATGTCCATTTCTACCCAAATGGCATCTTAATATGCTGCTCACAGCTCGGTGTACGAGAGTCAGCACTGAGCATTAGAATTAGGACTGCATCCTAATGGAGCCTCTAGGACACGTTAGTGACATTAGGGACACACCCACCCCGCTTCTAATCAGTACAGACATTAACCTGTTGAAGAGCATTATATAGAAATATTCTTCAGGAGCCTCAGAAATCTAGCAAACAATTGAGGCTTTGGCTTAAGCGTTTGGATGCTCTTCTTGACAATAATTGTTCAATAAGTTCGGCTGATTCTTATGGCCATTTCTGTAGGTCATTCCGCGAATATTTGAGGATGCTCATCTCCCTGGCACGGGTGCAAACTTTCTGTTCCTCTAAAAGCTGCACTGAGTTTTTTAATGAATTAAATTTAGTTGAAAGGAGAGAAAGCAGGCAAAAGACAAGAACAGACATTTAACCCAAGAGAAGATACAGATGGCAAAGAAGCACATGCAAAGAGTGAAACATCAGTAGCCATCAGGGAAATGCAAATTACGATGACAAGGAGATATCACCGTACACCTATCAGAATGGTTAAAATAAAACACAGCGACAGCAGCGAATGCCAGCAAGGATGCGGACAAGCTGGATCACTCATCCATTGTTGCTGAGAATGTAAAATGGTGCAGCCACTCTGGAAAACGGTTTGGCAATTTCTTATAAAACTAAACATGCAGTATTCATAGACCCAGAGGTTTCGCTCCCGGGCATTTAATGCAGAGAAGGAAAACTTAGGTTCACACAAAATCCTGTATAAGAGTCTTCATTGTGGCTTTATTTGTAATAACTCCAAACTGAAAACAACCCAAGTGTCCTTTAACAGGTTAGTGGTAAACCAACTGTGGTACATCCATGGGGTACTACTCAGCAGTCAAAAGGAGGGAACTGTTGACACATCAATAACTTAGTTGTTGCCAGAGGTTAGGGGTACAGAGGGCTGGCAGGAGGTGGGTGCGGTTCTAAAAGGGCCACCCAAGGGATCCTGGGGATGGCAATGTTCTGTGTCTGGACCATGGTGGCAGACACAAGAACCTCTACATGGTAAGACTGCATAGAACTAAGCACACACACACACACACAAACACACAAACACACACACAGATGAATACAAGTAAAACTGAGGAGATCTGAATAAGGTCGGTGGATAGCATCTTTTGTCAATGTTCTTCTTGGGATATTGTACTATAGTTTTGCAAGATGTTACCATTGGGGGAGACTGGGTAAAGGGTACATAGGGTCTCTCTGTATTATTTCTTACAACTGCATGTGAACCCTACAATTGTCTCAACATAAGAAGGTTAATTAATCGGAAAAACTCCAACCAAGTAGGGGCTGAGCTGTCAGACTCCTGTTACTCCGTTTACGATGGAGTTTGCTCCACCAGAGGGCAGCCCCCATCCATCCTGACACTCATGGCGTCCGTAAAGTCACCAAAGAATTGGGACAATCCTGGTCAGTGTCAGCATTTGACTCAGTTGACAAGGAAATGCTCACGGGCTGCTTACACCAAATGGGTAAAACTTACGGGAGCGGAGTCCTTTCTGAGATTTCCAGTCATTTAGAGAAAAGGGGAAAACAACGCCATTTGACAGCTGGCGTGTAGGGTCTTGAATGTATTTTAATTTGAAAATGAGGCGCTGTGACTGTATTTGCAGCCTGAGCTTTAGCGTCCAAGGTTCCTGGCTACCTAAGCAAAAACAGGCATCAGAAGTAGGCCAGATACAGATATATTAAAATGTAGTAGAAAAGAACATGAAGCTGTAGGATGGGGCTTTTCCTTCTGCTGCTCTATGGAAAACATGGGAACTTCCCATAAATGGAGCTGTGACGAGAGCAGGGGTTTGATCAGGTTGTGTGTTTACCATTTCTCGAGGGGCCAGAGCCATTTTGTCCACTGACTTAGCCTATTGAAGACCTCACTTAATACAGAGGGAAATCCTGGAGGACCTTGAGGGTCATTCCATATTCCTATTGAAGTTGTTCGTAACGCTCTAGACTAACGTTTGGGGTTTGCTGTAGACTAACGTTTGTATGCCCCCAAATTCCTATGTTGAGATTTGACCCCCAACATGATGGTGTGAGGAGGTGGGGCCTTTGGGAGGAGATTAGGTCATGAGGGTGGAGCCCTCATGAATGGGAGTAGCTCCCTTGTAAAGAGACCCCACAGAGCTCCCTCGCTCCGTCCTCCAGGTGAGGACACAGCGAGAAGATGGCAGTCTATGAACCAGGAAGCGACTCCCCACCAGACACTGGATAACTGGAGCCTTGATCTTGGACTTCCCGGCCTCTAGAACTGTGAGAGATAAATGTCTGTTGTTTATAAGCCCCCTCGGTCTATGATAATTTTGTTATAGCAGCCTGAAAGGACTAAGACAGGGTTAAAAAAAGAATATAGTCAACAGCAAGCCCCTAGCATGGCTCAAAACAACAACAATGACCCCCTTGCCCCAATACACCATGACCCCTCGTGTGGGTGAGAGTGTGGAGCACATGAGACTCACTCTGCTGGTCAAGTGTGAAGTGGACAACTGACAATATCTGTTAACACTGAAAACATGCAATCCTACTGACCCTGAAATGGTACTCCTAGGTATGAGTTCATCATACGTGTGTACACATTTAACCAAAAGTCTTGTACAAGAAGGGCTGGCCCCGTGGCTGAGTGGTTAAGTTCACGCGCTCCACTTCGGCGAGCCAGGGTTTTGCCAGTTCGGATCCTGGGCGTGGACGTGGCACCGCTCATCAGGCCATGTTGGGGTGGCGTCCCACATGCCACAACTAGAAGCACTCACAACTGAAAATACACAACTATGTGCTGGGGGGCTTTGGGGAGAAGAAGAAAAAAAGAAGATTGGCAACAGATGTTAGCTCAGGTGCCAATCTTTAAAAAAAAAAGTTTCGTACAAGAACGCTCTCTGTAACACGAAGAAGAAATTGGAAACTACTCAAATACACCTCAATAGTAGAATAAACCGTGGTATGTTCACGCAATGGAGTATTACAGAGCAGTTGAGAATGAACGATTTACGACTGCATGTCAGAAAATGGGTGAATCTTGCAAAAAACTTTGAGTGAAATAAGCTCGACAAAAAAGAACGCAGAGTGTGGTTATTTTTTATATAAAGTTTGAAACTAAGCAATAATAAGTGACGGTGTTGGAACTCATGATAGCAATTACCCTTGGGGGGGAAGTGAATGGAAAGGGGGCGGAGGGGTCTTCTGGGTTCGGGTACGTTGTTTCTTGATCTGGGTGTTTCAGCTGGTGAAAAATCATTGAGCTGTGCATTCACCCTATGAGCTCCTTCCTCCTTATGTTATATGCCAATTCAAAGTTTAAAAAATAAATACAAGGGCTATCATGACATTCTTTCATTTACAGACAATTTCCTTGAGATATAATTCACATACCTTACGATTCACTCATTTAAAGTGTACAAACCAATGTTTTTTACTATATTCACAGGGTTATGTGACCATTGCCACAATCTAATTTTAGAACATTTTCATTCCTCCTAAAAGAAACCCTGTTAGCGGTCAACCTCCCATTTCTTTCCCTGCCCCTGGCAACTGCTAATCTGCTTTCTGTCTCTATAAATTTGCCTATTCTGGACATTTTGCATAAATGGAATCATAATCATACAATATGTGGCCTTTTGTGCCTGACTTCTTTCATTCAGCATAATGTTTTCAAGATTCATCCATGTTGTAGCATGTATCAGTACTTTTTGTTCCCTGGAATCTGTTTTTTTAATTGGAATCTTTTTTTTTTTTTTTTGGCAAGGAAGATTGGCCCTGAGCTAATATCTGTTGCCAATCCTCCTCTTTTTGCTTGAGGAAGATTGTTGCTGAGCTAATATTTGTGCCCATCTTCCTCTATTTTGTATGTGGGACATTACCACAGCATGGCTTGATAAGCGGTGTGTAGGTCTGCACTCAGGATCTGAACCCTGGGCCATGGAAGCAGAGTGCGAAAACTTAACCACTACACCACTGGGCCAGCCCCAGCATGTGTCAATACTTTATTCCTTGTATGATTGAATAATATTCCATTGTAATGGATAGACTACATTTTATTTATTCATCAGTTGATGGACTTTCGTGTTATTTACACTTTTTGGCTGTTATAAATTATTCTGCTATGAATATTTGTGTAAAAGTCTTTGGGTGGATGTATGTTTTCATTTCTCCTGGGTGTGGAATTGCTGGGTCGTATGATAATTCTAGGTTTAACTTTTTGGGGAACTGCCAGATGGTTTTCCAAAGCAGCTGCACCATTTTACGTTCCCACCGGCGGTGTATGAGGGTTTCAATTTCTCCACCTTCTTGCCAGAACTTACTATTGTCTGACTTTTTCATGACAGCCATGCTGGTGGGTGTGAAGTGGTATCTCATTGTGGCTTTGATTTGCAATTCCCTGGTGACTAATGATGTTGAGCATCTTTTCATGTGCTTATTGGCCACTTGCATATCTTCTTTGGAGAAATGTCTATGGAAATTCTTTGTCTACTTTTAACTTAGGCTATTTGTCTCTTCGTTATTGAGTTGAAGGTGTTTTTTATATATTCTGAATATAAGTCCCCTACCAGATGTGATTTACAAATATTTCCTTCTACTCTGTGGGTTGTCTTTTTACTTCCTATTTTTTTTTTAAAGATTTTATTTTTCCTTTTTCTCCCCCAAGCCCCCTTGTACATAGTTGTGCATTTTTCAGTTGTGGGTCCTTCTAGTTGTGGCATGTGGGACGCCACCTCAGTGTGGCTTGATGAGCGGTGCCATGTTCGCGCCCAGGATCTGAAGCAGCAAAACCCTGGGCCCGCGAAGTAGAGTGAGCGAACTCAACCACTAGGCCACGGGGCCGACCCCTCACTTTCTGTTTTTTAAAAATGATATTCTAAATGCATTTGTTTAAATCTACTTTAAAAGTGACAGAAAAGCAAAATAAAGATTGGGAAAGTCATAAATTTTGAAAATTTAGGTTCTTGGACCTGAGAAATGAGTTTTGGACGTCAGATGCCCAGTTTTAGGGACAAGGAACCTGAGGTTTAGGTGGGTTGAGTTTTGCCAAAGGTCTGTGCACACCTGTCAGCGGCCATGCTGGGCTGAACGGGTCTCCCGCCCTGTTCTGTGTTCTTGACCCTCACTCTTTCTTGCTTTTTCTCTTTGTTTCTTTGAATAAAACATAGGCTAACTTTCATTTCTTACTAGTTTAAGGAATTTCCTTTTGCTGATAGTTTTTAGGTTTTTCTCATACCTGTCAATGGGAAGATTTTAAAAATGTTTTTCTACGTCGATTCCTTAGACATACCTCTCCCCTCAATTATGTAAGCAAAGCCTTGCTTTCCGCTGGGCCTAAAATCAAGCCTCCCAATGTATCTCACCTCTTTTTAGCATCTTCATTGAGTCTTTGCACAAACACAGATGAATTTGACCTGTCAGGACTAATCCCTGGAACTCTGTGTCACCAGGTTTTGGCCCATCTATGTTTTGACAAAGAACCATCTGGTTTCTTGCCTTTTGCAGATCAGAGAAAATTGTGAGTATTGTTGCCACCAGACAAACGGCCACATGAATGGACCACACCTAGGAGTACCTGGGCCAAAGTGCCCCGCCCGGTGAAGTGGATGTCCATGGCGGGCGTGGGCACCATCACTCTCGTGGCGTCTGTCTTATGATGGATTCGCTCCCTGCAGTATGGCGGAAACTCCAAGACGATGGCTCCACATGGTCCCCTAGTGCACTCATTTCAAGTGTACACATCGTGAGTGCTCAGGCACAGTTGTCTCCGACTTGCTCCCTTTCCGATTTCCAGTGCCTAAGTGCTGTCTAGAACAGAACTTCTGAAAATCGATGTGCATTTGAGTCACCTGGGGATGCAGTAAAGGGTGGATTCTGATTCAGTAGGTCTGGCGTGGATCCCAAGATGCTGCATTTCTAAGAACATTGTCGAGACCAGCTGCATCAGTGTCTTCTGAGACCTTGTCAGACCTGCAGAATCTTGGGCCCCAATCCTGACCCATGATGAAGAATCTGCACATTAACAAGATCCCCGGGAGATTCAAGGGTGTGTCCAAGACCGAGAAGCACCACTCAGGGACGCCCTACAGGGGCCCAGAGCTGCAAGTGACCCTCGCAGACAGCGGCTGCATCATCGGGTTCTGCCAGGAGCCTGCACCAGCACCCTGGCAGGTCCCACCAGGAGCCCTCGAGTGCACTGGTGCCTGCGCAGGTTCTCTAAGACCACTCTGGATCATTCATCCTTCTTCCTTTCAGGCGGGGTTGATTATCCATGCTCTGTCCTTCTTCCCTTCCCCTCCCTGGTCTATTTCCTGATTGCAGAAACACTTCCCAACTATGCTATGGTCCATTATGAACTCTCTTAGTTAATAGGCATCTGTTTTGTGCAGTGGGCCCTCTCCCCACCTTACTAGCTGTGTCTTCTCTGAAATCCCAGGGACCCCAGGCAGAGATGGGCTCTGGTGGGTAGGGTCTGAGGATGTTTTATTGGCCTCCAGCTGCCCTGAGGCATTCTGGAGCTGGCCTCGTGACACCAGCATCATATTTCAGCTGTCAGCATCCCTCACCTTCATGGAAGTCGGGCTCTGGGCTCTGGGGGTAATGTACAGAAAGAGGGGCCATTTGGCTCCCAGCGTCTGAGGAGAGTTTATTGACCTAACAATGCCAGCAGGACACCTGGGTGAAAGCATGGTGGCATCCCCAGCGTGTCTCCAGGAAGCCAACTTTCAAGATTTTATTGGCCCCAATATACTAATATCTCCTCCATTCTCCTGGCTTGGTTCCCCTCTTATCACCAAGACAATCTTCATTCCATGGGGATTCACCAAGGCAACCAGGAGGAAGGCTCTGCAAAATGCTTCCTGTTCAAGGGGCCTTAGCTCTTCCTTCCTCAGTCAATGGACGTCATTGGGACTCAACATTTCCAAATTACACATGCCAGCTGAGATGTGCGTGTGTGTGCTTGCATGCAGGTGCATCTGAACATGGCTGTGACGGTGGTTTGATAACGTAAGTGTAGCACACATACTCAAACATAAGTGGCCAAGACAAAAATGAAATCTTGAGCAAACACAGATTTATTCGGCTTTGGGGAAGGTATGGGAGATCCCAAGTTCTGATGAGGAGAGAAGGAGAAGAGGCAGATGTTAGGGTTTTTACTCTTTTTCATTTCCTCCAAATCGTCTGGATATTAAGCCTGTCTGGTTAACATTACACCTCCTAAACTGTCTGGTCTTTGCAGCTTTCACTCCTTAATATTATTCTGAGTGTAAATTATCACAGAGCTTAAAACAGGTTGCACCGCCCCCCACCCCCCACTTTATAAGCCCACCAATCCCGTACCCCTTTCTCTCCACCCTTACAACTCACGCCCCGTAATAAAGTGGGGCATCTTTAGGAGGGACAGGAGAGTGAGCTGGCATCAGAGTCTTCACTTGACCATCAGAAGCGTTTGTCCTCAGAGTTGGGTCTTGTCTCCCTCCCGTGATGTGTATGCAGTACCGCCCACACGAAGCGGTCCAGTCTCTCAGGGTGTTCTCGACTCAGGAGGAGACATTTGGATGGATTTGTCTATTCCTGGATTCTCGGTGCTAAGGATTTGCCTCTTCAATGGTCTAGCATGAGAAGAGCCCTGATAGAGCATCCATCTCAAGCATGCCCCCTCTATCCTATGGTGTCCCAGTCACAAGAGCGCGGGAAGGCAGGGCGTGTAAAAAGCTCCATCTGTGGGGTGGGGATGGGGTACAGGCGGAGGCCACTTACTGCAGGTCTCTGCCCTTGAGCTGGCTGCTCTGTATAGGACACTCCAGCTCTATTTGAGGGACCCTCTTTAAAATGTTATTTTAGACCGTATTTTTAAGCCTCACTGTGAATTGTCAAGATGAAGACATCCTAGCTCTGGTAGTTTGAAAATCCTCTCCCCATCACCTCATTTAAAAGAAATTTTATTTTATTGTTGTAAGAACACTCAGCGTGAGATCTGCCCTCTTCACATATTTTAAGTGTACAGTACGGTCTTGTTGACTATCGGTACAAAGTTGTGCAGCAAATCTCTAGAGCTTACTCATCTTGCTTCACTGAAAATTTATGCCCATTGATTAACAGCTCCCCGTTTCCCTCTCCCCCACCCATTGCCTCATCTTGATGTAAATTCAGATGTTTGCCAGAAACCCACCTTGGCATCCCACAGCGGCATAGATGCGGGCAGGAGTGTCCTTTGTGAGCATCGCAAACAAGGTTAAGGTGTGCACACATGCTCAGTTCTCTTCAGCAAGCTCCCAGGGAGCTGCCTTCCAGAGATGTTGATCCCACCAGTGAATGTAGGGAATGCAAATCTGATGGAAGCATTTCCCCTGCTCTGAAGCAATTTGGTGTTTATTTCAACTTTTCCCTGACAACGGCTTCCTTGTTCCTTCCCTCTTGTGTCTGGTGTGGTAGGAAGCCCATCGGAAAGTGGCCCTGGAGAGGGTGGAGCCATCGACAGCATTGGGGTCCCTCTGAAGGCATCTGCAGACATCGATGTCTCCAACCACGTCTCACTCTCTGGATGTGGCTTCCACCTACCCTCAGCCAGTTTCTATAATGGCAGAAATGATTGACAGGCGTCCTCTGCTGGGGGTGTCCATGAGGGGACCCCACTCCTAGAGGGCTGGCAGGATCCCACAGCCCTATAGTCTAAGACTTCCACTCTCCACTCTGTGTACATGAAACTTTGACCCAGCTGGGCCACTGTTGGGAATCTATCTAGCAGAAATAGACAAAGCAATGAACAGAGCTATGTACGAGAGGATATTTGTGGTGGCATGATTGGCGGTGGCCCAGATGGTCACCTGGTCAGCTGATGCTATTACTGCTCTGAGATAAAGAAAGCTTTGGCTGCTGTGGAGCCTCCCTTGGGTCTTACTTCGACAAAGACTGTGTCATTCAGTTGCAAGGGAAAGGCCAGCAGCAGCCTCCAGTGGTTGGTGCCTTCACGATCCATCTTTTAAGCCAAAGTCATGCTCTTCCTGGGCAGCCCCTGGCCCATGATAATGATGCAGTCAAAGAAGTTAGTGGCTGATGACCAGATGAAACACACAAGAAGGACTTCAGAATCTTATTCACGTGACTGCATTTCCTGCCAGACAGGTCAGGGCTGGGCTGGGACAACAGCAGCATGCACACATCGGCTGGGACTCCCATTCCATAGCTGCTCCGGGCTCCAGGCTGTCCCCATGGCCATGCCTGGACCATCCATCCAGTACTCAGTCAGCTCACACTTCGGAACTTCATCACAAGGTCAAGAGATGCTTGTGCCTCGCACAAAACAGGTCCAAAGGAATTGCTTGTTTAATGAGCATCTCTTCTTTCCTCCCCCTTCCCCCTGTCCTTGCCCATCCCCTCGGTGTTCCACATCCCAAGGAAGAGACGTCTCTGAGATGGACATCTCCTGTGAGCATATGCGTACTGGGTGAGAAGGTAGGGACAGGTGAGATGTGAAGGCCCCCAAGCAGGCTAAAAACAAACATTCTTTAAATATTTGCACAACATTTACTTATTGGAGATGGCGAATAAGTTATTTTCTATTAATAAACAAATATTCATAAAGTGACATGCTGCCATCTTTACACTTGGAATAGGAGATTCCTCACATGTCCTGGCCATAACAGAGCACATTCCTAATCTGGAATTGATGGAGAGCAGTGTTTACAAATCTCCACTTGAGGGCACTGGGATCCAAGCCTTGCTGTGGTGTCCCTTTCGATGGAACCCTGGGTAGGTGCTGACTGGTCCACCTCTTCATCAAACTCTCAATGTGCTCTTTGGGGAATGAGAGAAGTTCCCATCCTTATCAAGGATGGAGACCTTGAGCCAAGTGACTGGCTCGACTGTGCTGGCTCAGCACAGAGAGGGCGTCGGAGGTCCTTGGCCCCTGGAGGAACAATGCTAGTGAGAAAAGTTGGTGCCAACCTCTGCAGGCATGGTGAGCTCTCTGGTGCTGTGTATTCATGCATGCCTAGCCTCCATTTGATCTGTCATTGGTGGAACAGAGGCTGGGTCTACCTTCTTCATAGAGCCAAAGGTCTGGGGTGGAGTGCCCCTTGGTGCTGGCCTGTGGTCAGCTTGGCCAGCAGCAAGCTTGCCACCAGCCTAGGAAGCCAGGCCTACAACTTAGCAGTCAAAATCCTGTGTGGTCTGGTTGTCATCTTAGCATTAGTTGACCTTTGAAAGGCGTATCATTCGTCCCTTTCTCAGAGAGAAGAGAAAAAGTAGGAATGTGCTTCACTAAGGCCAAATGTAGCCCAAGTCCAGATTTTGAGCTACTGGCATAGTCCAGTAGGAGCCTGGCAGTCTTGGAGTTCTTCCCCCAGTGGACATGGCACCACACCGCTCCAGGAGCAAACACAAAACCTCACTCATTCCATGTCCCGTCAGCTCATTATCATAAGCATTATTTAATCCTGGTGACACAAGAATCCTTTCCCTGTGTATGCGTGAGTATGTATTATGCAAGATTCAAAGTCACTTGATGCCATGAGGAAAATAAAAAGATTTCTCTGCATAGGGCAGAAATAATTTGCAAGACCAACTTGGGGTAGAGTGTTCTCAAATGAACTCCAGTGGGACCACAGCTTTCAGAGGGCCAGGCAGGCACCCCCTTTGAAGAGCTGCGTAACAAAAGGCCCTGGTTGGGTGCATTATAATTTGCTCCAACCAGTTCCAAAGTACTCATATTTTCAATGATGTGAAGAGAAATACTAATGTCACAGGACGTGGGCATTGTGCTTAATATAAATACACACACAAAAGCTAAGCGAGGGTATTTTGGATGTCTTGTTGGGGAGGACGTAATTAAATTACATCCTTAGAGAACCCTTTGAAGTCTGTGGCTAACTGTTTTATATAAAGGTAACATTCCCCATCAGCTGATGTGTCAGTTGTAGAATTCTCGCAAATTGGCGAAGTCGCTGAGGCAGGATCAATTAGTTTCCACTTGGCTAAAATCTGTCTTTCAAGAGGGAGGATGTCATCCCCGCTCTGCCGTTTGAGTCAAGCACCAAGCTCACCCATAGGGATGAGGTACTGTGCTCCGTGGGCCTTGGGAGCCCCCCGGATCCATGAGGTCTTGGCTGCTGAACACAGGCCCCCGCGTGTGCCGGGGGAGACACGGGTTTCTGGTTGGTGTCAGCTTCTGCTCAGGTCCAGCCCTGCTGGAGTGCCACACAGTGAGGTCTCGCCACCCTCTAAGCCCCAGAAACATTGGAGCGGGGCTGGTGGGTAGAACACCGCGTCTCGCTGGGTGGCTGGCATTGGAAGTGGCTCATGCTGCTCCACATTCAGGGTAGTTGTGTTGCAGGTGGCACCTCTGCAAACTCACTGTGGGTGTAGGTACTCCTGGAGTCTTGGATCCACTGGTTTCTCCCTATCCCAGGTCAGAGGGCTCAGTGTGGGGACCTGCCTTGCACCCCAGCCTCTTGGCTGACCTTTCTTCTGGTCTTCTCGTCAAATGCAGTCTTGTCTTTGAAAGTGCAAGGCTGGTTTAACACCCCCCAAATCCATCAATGACTACACAGCTATCAGAATGACTAAGTTGAAAACTAGTAACAATAGGGACACAAAATAGGACCAAAAAACTGCAACAGAGGATACAAAAGTAAAATAGCTATCGAATAGGACACAAGAAAGCTGTAACCACAAAGCAGAAATTGATAAGCTAAGTTACATTAATATTATGAACTTCTTTTCATCAAAAGATACCACGAACGGGCCGACCCTGTGGCCCAGTGGTTAAGTTCGTGTGCTCTGCTTTGGTGGCCCAGGGTTTCGCCAGTTGGGATCCTGGGCACGGACCTATATACTGCTCATCAAGCCATCCTGAGGTGGCATCCCACATCACAGAGCCAGAAGGACCTACAATTAGAATATACAACTATGTACTGGGGAGCCTTGGGGAGAAGAAGAAGAAGAAAAAAAAAAAGAAGATTGGCAACAGATGTTAGCTCAGGTGCCAATCTTTAAAAAAAAAAAAGATACCATGAAGACAGTGAAAAGGCCACGAAGAATGGGAGACAATATTTGCAACTCATGTACCTACAAACAGCTTCTGTTTAGAACATGGGAAGAAATCTAAAGTTGGGAAGAAAAAGATAGACAACCCCATAAAGAAATGGACAGGAATCTTAACAAGCATTTTAAAAAAGAGTAGATCCAAATGGTTCCCAAGCTTATGAAAACATGAGCAACCTTGGCAGTCAGCAGGGAGAAGGAATTTAAAACCACTGTGCAGTGCTGTGACACCCACTCCAGAGTGGTGACCGCCTAAATGGCCGGCCACCCCAGGTTTGGGAAGGGTGTGGGCGGTATGGGGAAATTGGCACTGCCTTCTACACTTGATGATGCTCTGGGACGAGCAGTTGTCCTCCTAGTGTATCCATGACAGCAATGTGTGCACGTGTGCACCGAGAGATGCCCTTCGAGGTATCATGGCAACATCATTCATAAAAGTCCCAAACCAAACAAAAAAGACAGATGTTCATCAACAGCAGAACAGAAGCATCACCATGGCGCATACAGAGAAATACTACATGGCGAGAGAAACGAGTCAACTGTTGCTACGTAGAAGGACATGGAAGTGTCCCACAAGATACTGTTGATCAAAAGAAGCCAAACACAAAAGAATGCATGCTCTCTACTTCCATTTCCATGAAGTTCAAAACCGGGCAGAATTAACGTACGATGAATGTGGTCGGGACAATAGTCCCCTTTGGGAGAGGGGAGGCCAGTAATCGGGTGGAGCATGAGGGGGGCTTCTAAGGGGCCGGCGACATCTCCCCTTCATATCCTGGGTGGTGAGCTCTTTGCTGCACTTGTGCCCTAACTCAATAAAAACTAATATTTGCCCCTCTCCTGGGTATTTGTTTTGATAAGAGACTATTGGAAAGTTTTCTTTCAAAAAGAGTCCCTAATGGCATATTCAGGCACAGTGAGAGAGCAAATATTAATGTGATTGTCCGAAGGGACGATTTCATTATCTTTAGTGCTTTTGCTGGAAAATATCAAACATCCTTGAATTTGTATGCTTGAATCCACAATCTCAAAATTGGAGATCATTTCCCACGTTTCCACTTGTGTAGAGGCTGGGCACTCAGCTAAAGTACATTTCTCCCTGTCTTTTGCACTTGGGTGTGGAAATGTGACTTCGTGGTGACAAAGGAAATGTAAATATGATATACACGCCATTGCACGCCTAGCCCATACAACCCTTCGATTGATCCTAACTGCTCTCCCCTGCCCCATAAGCTCTCAGGGGCTTAGCACAATCGAAGCTTCTCGGCCATTTGAAGTCCAGTTAGGGTTGAGGGAGGACTTCTCCATGTAGCCATTCAGGGCCTCACCTGCTCTCCTGGAGGATTGTACCTTCCAGTGCAGCTTGAAGGAGGACGGAAAACAGTTCGATATCTATCACGTCGGGTGGCGGTAAATAAAGTGGGGTTAATAAAAAATAAGGCAAGGTAAATGGACAGAGTAGCAGGATGGGAGCTGTCACTGGAGATAGATTTGACTGTCAAAGCAGTGCCAGCAAGATGCTAGGCTGGTGCAAAGAGCCTGCTGCCTCCTGGAGGATGCAGAGCCGGCCGACCTGCCCAGGGGGCCTCCGGAAGCGTACTGACACAGCCTGAGGAAGATGGCATCATCGGCCACTGATCAAAGACACAGATTGCCCCCGCTCTCTGAGATGAGGATGACCTCTGAACAGATGGGGCTCCAGCTCTCATGCTATCACTCTGGGACAAAAAATAAGCCAGGTGCTCAGAGAATCACATGTCTAGTGAGAGCACGCCAGCTCTGACCTCCAGCTGCCTACCTTTTGCGTAAGCATTGGGTTTTGCATCTCTCAGGATAAAACCCTTGGCATTCTGGTGCCATTTTCTGTTTACATGCTGAATATTCGGTGGTGTGTAAAGAACTTTGCCGTGTCATATTTTGGGTGCCTTCTCAAGGGTGTATCCAGAGCCTTGTGATTTGGGAGGCATGGTGAACTGGCCATGGTCCACTTATCACAATGACCCTGATGATTGTCACGGGTTAAAGGTTAAGGAATATTCCGAACATCTCTCATCTCTGGGATGCTCGTTTCCTAAGGCGATAGGAGCTCAGAGCTAGAAGGACAGGCCCCAGATCACTGGGTTCTGCCTCCATCCTGCTCCTCCGAGCCACGGGGTGGTCCTGTGGGGTTGGGGAGCAGCCCTGTGACTTTGGGAAGATCATTAACCTCTCTGAGCCCTGCTTGTAAAGTGGAGATAGTTTCAGTTTTGGGTGGAGACGCACTCCCAGCATGGTGATTGTCCATGGTGCTCTCCTGGGCTGCAGCCTCGGGCCCTTCCTGTCTGTCCTTGCTCCACCTGCAGGTGGGAGCTGTAGGGGTCTGTGTCAGCCTTTCCTGCCACAGCTGGGGTCTCCTCTGACTCCGGTGAGGAGCAGGAACCGGATGTTTTCACGGTGCATTCGCTCACTGTAGACAGTAAACACACTGCCCCTGCCCCCCCGGGGGCCCTGGAGCACCTGCCTGTGCCTCTCCCCCGTTTGCTGCTCCCAGCGCCTGCCGTGGCCCTGGGTGAGGCCTGAGGCTCAGGGATGTAAGGGCCATGGGCATCTGCCATCAGCCCTACTGAGGAGATGGGGGCTGTGGGAGGAGTGTGTGTGTGTGTGTGTGATGTGGGTATGCATGTGAATGTATGCATGTGTATTATGTAGGTGTGTGTGTGGGGTGTATATGCGTTTGTATGTGTATACATGTGTACCTGCATTTACATGACTACATGTGTATGCATGTGTTTGTTTGTGAGTCATGTGTGTAGCGTGCTTATGTGTCCTGTGTACATGTATGTAGATGTGTGGCTGGACTGGCCCGAGGTCACTCAGCTGGTTTGTGAATTTGGACCGAGCCCAGCCCAGCCCAGCCTACCATGCATTCTAAGAAGTACAACCCTCCTCATAGCACACACAGCGCACACTGTGCACACAGCACACACAGCACACTGGCTGATCTTCCTTATCAGACAGGCCGGGGCAAGGACTGAGGAAGGGTCGAGCAAGGCCAGCCAAGGGCTCCAGAGATGGAGCCAGGGGTATCCCAGAGGCGATCCACAGAGGGCTACCAGCCCCCAAACTTGCCCGCAACAAGGGAAACAGAGCCGAGTGAAAGGGTTGGAGATGGAAGGGGGGGGGGGGGGGCCTGTAGAGGGTCCCCAGCTTCTCACAGGACCTTTTCCCCCCCGCCCTCAGGAGGCAGGCACTTCCCACTCCCCTCCCCAGCCCTCCCCCTTCATCACAGCACTGCACCATCATCTTGCAGAGGTAGAGACCTCCCCCAGGGCACCTGCTCCACTGGGCTGGCTCCACTTTGGGCATCAGAAGTACAGTAACTGAACAGCGAGCGGTGCTCACGGAGGAGTCACTTGGTGCTGGGCACTGTGTGGAGCGCACCGGTCAGAGCTGGGTTTCCTCTCCCCAGCAGCCCCATGAGGCGGAGATTAAATGCAGGCCCACAGAAAACGTGGAGTGCAGAGCCAGAAATGTGGGAGCTGGGCCCAGACTGCGCTCGGATCACCAGAACGGACAGCAGAGACTATTCCTAAAATGCCTAATCCCTAGGCCAAGAGAAAGAGTGAGGCCCGGTGCTGGTTTGCCATGGGGAGGAACTGGTTTAGTTGCCTGGGGCAAGGAGACCATCGTCTGACAATGAACCCAGAGTGTGGGGGCCAAACTCCCCAGACTCCTGGGTTCCCAGTTACCTCCCAAAGCCCAAAGTGAAATGTGCACCACTGACCGTCTACAAGCAAGAAAGAGTTACCGAGTGCATCCCATGTGCCAAGGGCCCCTGGACACACTGTCTCAGGCAATTACATGGGTGGTAAGTGCAGCTGTCGCAAAGAGCCAAAGAATCAGACAGATCTGCCACTTCCACGTGGACTCTCAGATTCTCCATCCGAAAAGGGATGAAGCCAGGCAGCCGTCAGCCTCATCCCTGAAGCCAGGCCGGTTCCAGGGCACACAGCCCCATTGCACTGATCCGGCCTCGCACATTCACCGCATGACCATCTTATTAACATCTCTTCCCCTACTAGGCTGCAGGGCAGCACACGCCTGCCTCCTGGTGCCTGGTACATGGAGGATGCTCAGTGAAAGACTTGGAGCACCAACAAAGAATGGTGGCTATGTTGCAGCCGTCAATTCTCATGAGATGGAATTGTTGAGAGAACCGCGCCTTAACAAACAAGCGATTCTAGTGGTGGAGACTTCGGGCGCTTGGAGACCCGTATTTTGGGCCCAGGGGCCTTTTGGTTTTCCAAATCTCATTGGTTAGGGAGCTGCCAGTGTGGTTTCAAGTCCAAGGTTTTGTTAGCATCATGCCTCTCTTCAATTAAGATCTTCACTTTTGCAGACATCAGAAGCCACTTCTCTCAGAGGCTTAGGTCCTGGAGTGTCGTTAGTGGCTGAAAATAGTGTTACTCTTGTGAAATAGCCCTGTGACACCTACACAATTACTGCCCTTGCATTGCATGTGGACATCTGTTTAGGAAGAGTCACGAAGGTAGATTCTTGAGCCCGAGGGTGCTCTAAACTGGTTAGTTCTGAACGGAGGCGGTCGTTTAAGCCCCGCTGGTCTCAGGAACATCATCTCAGGGGACCGTGTTACCAGCCGATGGTTCTGGACCAGGAACCTGCTCATTCCTCAGGGCAGGCCAAGCACAGAGCCATAGAGAGCTTCAATTCCACTTTATCAGATTCCATTCCACAGAGCGCTCCCTTAATGAGGGTTAATGACATTAATTACTGTCCCCTTCACTTAAGAAAATACTCAAGAGGAGCTAACTGGCACATAATGGTCCAGGAAGAGCTCAGGCCCCAGCAGAACTCCCACGAAGGGTCTGTTTCCCCTTCCCTCTGCCAGTCCCTCCACCCGCCCACCCCACTGCGCACACCCCTCATTTTCCTGTCCTCACCTGGGGGCTGTCATTTCTCCTGTCTCCACGTCAGTTAAACGGGGAGTTGCAGCACATGACTGCACCACCTCTGCAAGGAGCTCTGGACCTTAAATGTGCATCACTGACAGCCTCACCGTTCGATAACCTGCCCTGGGGATGACGACGCAATGGGCATCCTCCCGCATGTCTGACGCGATGAGCAGCTCTTGCAAGGGCAACCTGGCAAGAGCTACCCAAATGCAAGGTGCACAGATAATTTGACCCAATAACTTCTCTTCTGGGAATTTGTCCTACAGATTTTTTTTTCCCCGTACATACCCACAAAGAAGAATGTATAAAGGTATTCATTGCAGCATTGATGGAATAGCCAAAGGGTGGACGTAATCCAAATGTCTGTCAAACAGTGGACTGGTTAAATAAATGATGCCCTATCCAGAAAGTGGGGTATTATGTAGCTAATATAAAATGAGGCCAATCTATGTGTGCCGATACGAAACAGTATCCAAGATATGTTATTAAGTCTAAAGAGAAGGGGGTATAACTATATAAATATATATGTTACCATTCTGTAAAAAAAAGTGGAATATATGTCTGTGTGATTGTATTCACAGGTATCTACACATCCTCTGCCACACACAAAGCAGGAGGCTGTAGTGTAAACGCATATGTGCTGGGCTCCGGTGTGTTGATACTTTGCCCACTTTGCAGTGTCGTACAAGGGGGTCCACTCGGCGTGGAGCGGAGGGCAGCTGTGAGCAGGGCGAAGCCCGCTGGGGTGGGAGGCAACATCATGGTTCTTGGTAAGCAGGAGGAGGGGCTGGCTGATGCAAGCCACACGGAGCTAGAGAGAAAACCCAGCAGTGGGAAGGGCAGGAAGTCATAGTTTGGGAGAAAACAAAGGGACCAGTGGCGATCAGGTCTCAGTGAGAGTGGGCTGCCAGAAAGAGAGTGAGCACATTGGGAGGATATTTAGGCCATCTTTACCTATATATATATATTTTTTTTTTTCTTTTTTGGTGAGGAAGATTGTCCCTGAGCTAACAACATCTGTGCCAATCTTCCACTATTTTGTACACGGGATGCTGCCACTGCATGGCTTGATGAGTGGTGTGTAGGTCCACACCTGGGATCCGAATCCGTGAACCCCAGGCCGCCAAAGCCAACCACATGAACTTTACCACTACGCTACCCGGCCGGCCCCCATCTTTGCCAATTTTTAAGACTCAAGTTACTATAAAGCTGCAGCGTTCAATATAGAAGTCACACTAGCCACATGTGGCTATTTAAATTTGAATTAACTTTAAATAAAAAAATCCAGGTTTTTCAGTTGCCGGCCACATTTCAAGTGCGTAACAGCCCCGTGTGACTATTGGCTTCTCCCGTTGGCGAGCACAGACCTGGACCATTTCCATCCCCGCGGGAAGTTCCATTGGATGGGGCTGCTCCAAAGCACATGGGTCGGTTAAATTTCTGTCCTTTCATTGTCAATTGTTTATTTAAGCTTCACCAACACAAATTCGTACGAGTTCTGAAAAAGGATGCTTGTTAAACGGAGACCAAGTTAAACGGCATTGTTTACTTTTCATGTTTTCATCAGGTTCATTTCTTCAGCGTCTAGATCCTCCTACTTTGCAATGAACATCAAATCCTTGAAGTTCTCTTCTTGGGTCAAAACCAAGAGTCTGTTTCCCACGATATGTGAAAGACAGGCTCTCCGGGCCACCATCCTGGAGAGAGGGATGTTACTGCTCTCTGGGGTTAGGGTGAGGAGTCTGCCCATCACTCCGGCCAATCTGGGCCTCGGCCAGACACAGCCTGAAGTGGGTAAGGCAGCTCAGGCTCCCAGGTCTGCAGAAATTGGGGTTCCTTTGGTATGAGAAGGCAAGTCAATGGCAGGCACTCAGAAAGCGGAGTTTGTCCAAGAGGGCAGACTCAGAGTATTTTTGGTGTGTACAGAATGTGTCCAGAGTATGTGGGCCCATGGCTGCCTCTCTCCGTGCAAATTTGTGTCGGTGTCCCGTACAGACACAGGCTGAGGGGTATGTGTTGGTGGCCAGAAGCCCCCTGGGAACCACTGATGGTCTTGGGCATTGAAGACGCAGCCTCCTGGGGATCCAGGAAGAGGCTGGAGATGTAGTGTGGTCTGTGCAGGAGATTTTACGACTTTCTGTGGTGTAAGCAAAAACTGTCGGATGGGGGATTCCTAAATTCCAAACCAAATTCATCCTACCTCAACCTGTGTTCTCACCACAATTTAGAAACAGGTTATTTACTACTTTCCACCAAATAACCTTTCATATTCTTACAAAATTATTTCTCTCTTTTAAAAAATTATTTATTGAGGTCATTTTGGCTTACAGCATTGTGAAAATTTCATTTGTACTTTATTATCTATCAGTTCCTGCATAGACTGCATCGTGTTCACCACCAATAGTCTAGTTTCCATCCGTCACCATACGTATGTGCCCCTTTACCCCTTTTGCCCTCCCCTCACCCCCTTCCCTTCTGGTAACCACCAATCTGTTCTCCTCACCTATGTGTTTCTTTAATTTATCCTTCACTCTTACTTTTCTGTTCTTTAATCTTTTTCTTATTTAGCATTAACTTTTTTTTTTGAGGAAGACTAGCCCTGAGCTAACTACTGCCAGTCCTCCTCTTTTTGCTGAGGAAGCCTGGCTCTGAGCTAACATCCATGCCCATCTTCCTCTACTTTATATGTGGGATGCCTACCACTGCATGGCGTGCCAAGTGGTGCCATGTCCACACCCGGGATCTGAACCAGTGAACCCTGGGCTGCTGAGAAGCGGAACGTGTGAACTTTTTACGCTGTGCCACTGGGCCGGCCCCTAGCATTAACTTCTTCATTTAGGCTTTCTCTTCTCCACATTTACCCTAATTTTTTTTTTTTTTTTGGTGAGGAAGATTGGCCCTGAGCTGCCATCTGTTGCCAATCTTCCTCTTTTTTTTCTCTCCCAAAGCCCCAGTATGTAGTTGTATATTCCAGTTGTAAATCCTTCTAGTTCTGCTATGTGGGATGCCACCACAGCATGGCTCAATGAGCAGTGCTAGACCTGCTCCCAGGATCCGAACTGGTGAACTCTAGGCTGCCGAAGCAGGGTGTGCAAACCTGACCACTACGCCAGAGGGATGGCCCCCACATTTACTCTATTTTTATGGAGCAGTTTTCATGCAGTCATGGGCCTGCCAAGGGTTCAGTGCTTCTCAAGAGCAGTAGACTGGGAATTAACGGGAATTATTTCAGTGCCAAAGTTTCAAATATTAGCTGTGTGGCCCTGCGCCTTAGTTTCTCCATCTTCAAAGTCGGAAGACTGAAATACAGTCACGCGCAGCATGATGACGTTTCAGTCAACAACGGACCGCACATACCCCGGTGGTCCCGTAGGTCAGTACCATGCAGCCAGGTGTGCAGCAGGCTCTACCATCCAGGTGTGTGTAAGTGTGCTCTGTGATGTTCACACAATGACAAAATCGCCTAATGATACATTTCTGGAAACATATCCCTGTTGTTAAGTGATGCTCAACCCTAGTTAATTTTGCAGGTCTTTTTTTAGCTCTAGCAACCAAATTACTGAGTCATTCAACAACTTTTATTCCATTATATAAAATATATTAATAGAGCAAAGAGTTAATTTATTAAAATATGTGCAAGATAATATACAGTATATATGGATTAATAATTAAAACTAGTGTATCGATAGACCCAAATTACTTACTGGCTGTCAACTTAGAGTGTTTTCTAACTATCAAATTTTAAACCTGTCCAGTAGGACGGATGAGATGGAGTATCAACCTGAAAAGATTGCGGAGAGTGTGAAGAGTGAATTTTGTTTCTATACAAACTGTACATGGACTAAGAAACAATTACAAATTCTAGAAACAACTGCTACGGACAACTATCTTGGGGGTACAGCCTCCTAAAGATCTCACTGAGCGGATGCAGAGCTGAGGAGCTGGCGGCAGGAGCTGGGTTGGCTTCAGACGGGCAATGGCGAGTCTCCTCCCTGGAGAGTCGGGCCATCTCCATCCCTGAGAGACGCACAAGGACGGCTCCTCAGAAGGGCCTTACTTTTTCTTTTTCTCCTTTCTTCCTTTCTTTTCCTTCTTTTTTCCTTTATCCTTTTCCTTTTCTGTGGTACCTCCCGTTAATGCCAAGGCTCGCTTTCTACCCATAGGGGTTTTGGAATACCAGTTCTGGAAGAAAAGCGACGTTTAGAAAGATATCAGAAAGACATCAATTCACCGGAATCCTCCTAAAGACAAAGAAAAGCTTGCTAAGAAGGAAGGGGCAAGCGGCATTAAACTTTGGGCATTTAATGTACGTTTAATACATTCTTTCTTAGGGGATGCTCCAACCTATATTTCTACATGGTTTGAAACTTCTATCTCAAGGAGTTAACACCTGCAGAGAATTATACACCAAATCTAACCAACAGCCCTTCCTGACTAAGTCCCCAAATTTCCTGGGGATCTTAGGCTATCTTTTTGTTTTTTTGAGGAAGATTAGCCCTGAGCTAACTAACGCCAATCCTTCTCTTTTTTGCTGAGGAAGACTGGCCCTGAGCTAACATCCATGCCCATCTTCCTCTACTTTATATGTGGGACGCCTACCACTGCATGGTGTGCCAAGCAGTGCCATGTCTACACCCGGGATTGGAACCTGAGAACCCCAGGCTGCCAAGAAGCGGCAGGTGCAAACTTAACCACTGGGCCACCGGGCCGGCCCCAATCTTAGGCTATCTCGAGGGTGCAGGTTTTCTTGGTGATGCGAATTTCCCCCATGGTTCACCCATGGCCACTAGAAGCTGGACTGGTGGCCATGTGTGGATCACAAGAGTCCATACACTCTGAGGGAGACTGTTGGAAACACAGCTGAAACACTGGAGCCAAAATACCAACACAGCACTTATTAATTGCAACTGGCCCTGTGATGGCATCTTCCGCAGCCTTCACATTTTATTTGAAACCTGAGAACCATCTTGGTTTATGCACTTCATCTCAGTAATACTTCACTGAGTGACCATACTATACGTTATTTACCAGTTCTACCATCAATGCACATACAGGTCACTTCCAATTTTTTTGTTATCATGAACAATGTTGAAATTTCACAATTTTGATGTATCTCCTTGCATACACGTGAGAAAACTTGTCTAGGGCATAAGCACAGAAATAGAATTGCTGGGGCTGTGGGTCACGTGCATCCAGAATTTTACTTGATATTTCCAAGTTGCCCTCTCAAGTGGCTGTGAGCAGGAAGCTACCTCAGTCTTTGTTTGTCTTACAACGTCTTTATTTCCTCCTGTCTCTTGGATGCTAGTTTAGCTGGATACAAATGGCACGTAGACAGCTATTTCTCCTGAATACTTTGCAGATACGATGTTGCCGTCTTTTGGCCTCTATTGTTGTCAAGGAGCCATCTGAGTTCCCAACTGCTGTGTCTTTGCAGGCAATCTGGTATCTTTTAAGACTGACTTGTTATCTTGTTCTCAGGTTCACGATAACATGTGTAGGTGTGGATTTATTTTTATTCGTTCTGCTGGTCACTCAGAGTTTGCTTTTAACCTGAGAACTCATGTCTTTAATTCAGGAAAATTCTCAGCAAACATTTCTTCAAATAGTTGTTCCTCTGATATTTCTTGTGTTCTCTTCTTCTAGAACTTCTATTAGTTGGGCCCTTAGTTGCACTTTACAAATTTTATCTTTTTGTCTCTCTGCGCTGCCTTCCAGGGGAGCTCCCCAGGATCATCTTCCGATCCACTAATTTGCTCTTTGACCATGTCTGGTTTGAAGTTCATACTTCTTCTATTTTTTTTTTTCCCGATTTTTATGTGAGTTACTTTATTTTTGTGTTTTTTTTTTTTTTGATGAGGAAGATTGACCTTGAGCTAACATCTATGCCAATCTTCCTATTTTTGCTTGAGGGAGATTGGTCCTTGAGCTAACACTTGTGCCAATCCTCCTCTATTTTGCATGTGGGATGCTGCCACAGCATGGCTTGATGAGCAGTGTGTAGGTCCTTGCTGGGATCCGAACCTGCAAACCCCAGGCCCCCAAAGTGGAGTGTGCGAACTTAACCACTACACTCCTGGGCTGGCCCCTCTTTTTGTAATTTTAAAAAATAATTCTCTCTTTTTATTCCATTTCTGCCCGTCTTTGTTTCCGAACTGTGTGTACATTTCTGATAGAAATCATGCCTTCATTAATTTTCCTGAACATCTTAATGACACTAATTTAACCATTTTTGTCAGATTGTTGTTAGCACTGGATTTCCTCACATGTTCTGGAATTTCGGTTTCCCGCTTCATTTTGAGTGGGAAGCCCTGTTTTGGCCTCTCTCTCTCATTCTTCCTCCTTCCCCAGCAGGCTTGCAGTTGCTTCTATTGGTCCTCTGAACCCAAATCCACAGCCAGGTTTTCTAACGGTGTTTTGAAGTTGGTTCTCATTGGTGATGTTGGTTATCACAGAAGCGGCAACGGCTACCATTTCATCTTCCATGACTCCTAATCATGCTCTGTTTCTATCCCTCATTTTTCTCTGTGCCGCATGCCAGGCATATGGCTGCCCCTGAGTTTGAGATTTATCTTTGTTTCTGGCACTTGGGGATTATCTCATCCTTCTCTGAGCTTCGGCTCTGTTTCAGAGGAGAGCGAGATGGCTGAGTCCTTCAGGCAATGAACTCCTCATTCACTGAGACACAGTAGAGACCACGGCTAATAAAAGCGGCTTTGGAGTAAGATTTGAATTTCAGCTCTGCTTCTTTCTAGCTGTGTGACCCGGAACAAGTTACTTTGCCTCTTGTGTTTTCCATTCCTGCAAATTACCACAAACTTAGTGGCTTAAAATAAAACATTTATTATCTGACAGTGTTGCAGGTCAGAAATCCAAAATGGGTCTCACAGGGCTGAAATCAAGGCGCCTGCAGGCTGGGCTCCTTTCTGGATGCTCCGAGGAGAATCTCTTCTCTTGCCTTTTGTGGTTTCCAGGGAGCACTTGCCCTGTCTTTGACTCTCTCTTCCGATTCCCTCTTCCACCTTTTATGATTACATCAGGGTCACCAAGATTATTCAGGAAAATCTCCCTATTTCAAGGGCAGCTTCCTAGCCACATTATTTCCATCTGCAGCCTTAATTCCCCATTGCTGTGTAACCTATTTACAGGATCCAGGGACTAGGGTGTGGACATCACTGGGGGGGGGGGCACGATTCTGCCCACCACAGCTCTCTAACTCAGTTTCCTCCTTTGTAAAATAGAGGGATTGTGAGGTCTAAATGCGTTAATAGAGGGCCTGGCCCAAAAGTAGTTGATGAATATTAGCTAACAGTATTATGATTATTACCATCATTCTTATTAACTATTTTTCCATCATGTCCGTGGGGCAGGGTGCAATGTATCAGGAGAATCAGCAAGACCATCAGCTGACATGTCATCAGAAGGACAATTAGGTCAAAATTTCTGAAGGCAATAATGTTCTGCCTGATTACAAGCAACTACAGCCACAGCGTCATTCCATCCATCCATCTGCTGGATAAATTTGCCACCAAACAGGTTTATTGAACATCTAGTTGGGGGCCAGGCTCTGTGCCAAGCCCTGGAGATATGGGGGGATGGGGCTAGTGGTCACGGTGGTCAAATGATTCGGTTTCCTTAAAAAATGAATAAAGTGGTCAAATATGCCAAGAGCAGATGTGAGAAGCATATGTGTTCTCATATGCCACTTCAAAATGGCAGCATTTCTTGTCTTAAGAGTATGATTGGTTATTGTCACTGGACCTCCAGCACCTGTAACAGATAGACAAGCTTCTAGAAATCACTTTAGAAAGTTAAAACCCCAGCTTAGAGAAGGCATAGTTTTTAACCCTTAAACCTAGCCCCTGAAAATCAGGAGAAAAATTATTAATCTAGAAAGGAGAAAAAAATTGGAAATTTCAGAAAAGAAAGTGTCACTCGAAGAGGATAAATATTTGCAATTACTACAAAGAAGGATTAAACAGTTAAGAAGCATATTAATTCAAATAGTTGGCAAAAACTCCGGCTTGGAGTGGGAAATATTTTTTTTTTCCGTTTTGCTAGAGCAGGGTTTAGCAAACTGGCTGATGGGCCAAATTGGGTCTGTTGCTTGTTTTTGCAGATAAAGTTTTACTGGAACGGAAAGCAGCCACGCCCATGCATTTACATCGTCTTTGGATGCTTATGTGACATGATGCAGGGTTGAGGAGTTGTGACAGAGCCTGCATAGCTCTGAAAGCCTAAAATATTTACTCTCTGGCCCTCTGTGGAAAAAGTGTGCCAACCCTGGTGCTAGATCATTAGTGCCGGGATCAGTATTGTGACTATTTCTCACCTTCCCCTGAAGCCTTAGTGACAGAGCTGGAGGATAGCACGGTTTTTAGAGTTGGTGGAAAAGTGATACATCATAGATGCAAATGTTCTTAATTTCAAGCAGGCCTCCAGAGACACGAGGCTGAACGAGAATTCTGATTCTCCTTCTGACAGTATGGCCAACATTGGGGTGGGTGTCATTGCATGGACATAATTTTCCTCCTTGTCTTCCCAGCTGGCCAAGGAAACTACCTTCAGGTCCAGAAAGAGAACACAACCGTGTTCATTTTGATTAAAAGGATTTTGAGGAGAGCCTGCTGGCCTGGGCATCAGGGACCAGGGTTCTAAGGTCGATTGTGCTGGAATAACGGACACAACTCTCTGCAACTTCTTTTTCTTTTATAAAAGAAGGATTTGCAAGAGTTGATGCTCAGAGTTTTCTCCAGATCTAAAAAATTCTGTGGACATCTCAGAAAGTATTCACAACTTAGAAAACTCCATTTTGATGAGTTTTCTTGTGACTGACCATTGCAAGTGCACTGAAAAATGAAGTGGACCATGACAAAAACAACATTGGATTGAAATATACTATTTAGGGAATGGTTTTCTCTAATCAAAACTTGTTCCATTATGTGAAATATGAAATAAAAACCAGTGAGAGCCAAGAAAAGGGTGTGTGTGTGTGTGTGTGTGTGTGTGAATCCAATGGTTTCAAAGCTGCTACTCAATTCTGCAATCTGGATGTTAATTTATAGGGTCATGGACCACAATTTTCCTAAAATTTGGAAGACCCATGCTTTACTGCTGAGGCTAGAAAGATTTTGTGAAGCAAAAATTTTGAATTTCCAAATTTCATTGCATATGACGGAGTTCAAACTCATGGACCTTAGCAGATTCTCTAGAGGGAGGGGGTAATGTGACAAGTGTTTGCTGCTAAGATCTGGTCATACAATCATTTCATTTACCTTAAAGCTCTCTTCTTCCTCTTGGTATACCGGACTCATGCTGGTTATGGACTCAATAAACTCGATTGCTGTGAGCGGTTTATGAATTTGCTGGCGGATCCTCCGGTCCGTGAGCACACCCTTAACCACCTGGACTATGTGACCTTGGGTGAAGCCATCGGTGACCTTCGCCAGGCAACTTATATTCAAGGCATTAGTAACGACTCCTCCATTGCGTTGAATGATCTCTTTCCACAAAACTGTTGTATCCAAGATGGCGGAAAAGACAGAGAGAGCAAGGGTCACCATGGAGAAAGCGATATTGATCTAGTTTCAGCACGAGGTTGGATCTCATCAAGAAAGGAATGCCCAGGAGATCTATGTCAACTTATTAAAACTCAAATGAGCCGAGAGCCACATAACTAAATGCTTTCATCTGAGTGATTTTCAACCATGAGACACACATGTCGATGACCTTCAGGTCTATGGGTCCACAAGTCCTTGTGAACTGACAGAAAAATTAAACCACAGTCAATATCACGTCAGTGCGGTACCTTTAAAGATGTTCAAAATCTTTCAAAATTGGAAATTCACATAGGGTGTAGAGGGGATCTCTGCTCATCAGAATATTATATTTTCCAAAGTGTTTGGCTAAGTAGGAGTTTGATTTTTTTTTTTAGCTATAAAGTTCATTTCTTACATTATTGTTATTATTATTTTGAGGAAGATTAGCCCTGAGCTAACATCCGCTGCTAATCCTCTTTTTTTGCTGAGGAAGAATGGCCCTGAGCTAAACATCTGTCCCCATCTTCCTCTACTTTATACGTGGGATGCCTGCCACAGCATGGCTTGACAAGCAGTGTGTAGGTCTGCACCTGGGATCCGAACCAGTGAACCTCAGGCCGCCAAAGCGGAACATGCGAACTTAACCACTGCACCACTGGGCTGGCCCTCTTACATTATGTTTATATGGAATGATGTAGATTGGAATTAGAATTGGAATGCAGATTCCAATTTCCATTAGTGACTGCCAGGCTCCGTTCCCTTTGGGTGTAAGACACTGTATTATACATTGTATTAGATAGAGCAGTTTGACCCTTATTCTCTTCCCCATCAGCTGCAAACACCCATAGGCTGACTGATCTACTGGATGGGTGCTCGGCTGTTCTCTGGGTTAGTGGGACCTGGGGTAACCGAGAGATTTCACTTAGAACACGGGGATGTTGTGAAAATGAATTATGAAATCATTCTTGATGCTAACTTTGGAGATAGAATGGACTCCTATGCAACATTTGAAATGCTACACTTAGAGAACCACCTCCATTCTTCAAAGAGAGGTTTCAGGAAAGTAAACGAGTGTGGCTGCTACTCGTTCAGTTGCATCCAGACATTGAGGAAAGGTGAGGGCAGTGGCCAGGCTGTGTGTCTCAGAGCCAGTCTCAGCACTGGGAGGATCTGGGCAAACGTCTCCAAAGCATTCTGACCTTCTTTAAGGAATATTTGAAACAGTTTTTAAAAAGATGACCGTTACTCCGTGATCTGAGCACTGTCAGGTGGTTAAATGACCACATCACCCAAACACATGGATCCAAAAATACTGAAATGAAAAGCTGCAATTGCTGTCAAGGACTAGAATGACTTGTAATGGGGGCATCAGGGTTGAGAGCTGCAGGGAGACCAGCGGGGGACACAGGGGACCCCAAATTAGCCTGAAGTGACATCTACCCCGGATCTACTCTGCTACTCCCTTGGTGGGTTTACTTGAGTTTGAGCCAGTCTTGGGTTTACCTGTAAAATGGGAGTAGAAAAGATTTATTTCTGAGGCTGCTGTGAGAAATAAGTAAAAAATATATAGAAAGCCTTTGGGAAAGCGCTGCTCCAGCGTATGGCGGGCACTTTATTTCCAGAAGTTGTATCACTGTTGTCCTTGTAAATGTTATTATTATTATTAGTCATTCCATTTCGTACCGAAGTTTCCTGATGCTCGTTAAAACATCAATTATAAAAGATAACACCAAATAAACTACGAATATTTCAAAGCGTACTTGTGTAAAGAGAGATTGCAGCAGATGAGGATTACCCTCAGTTAAATATAACAACTGTTGTAGAGTTAGAAATCGGAAAATAAACAGCGACACCAACAACCAGACAACATCATCCCTTGGGATCGAGTATGTCTCCAGTCCAAATTTATAACACCTAAAAAAAAGTGCCGAAAGGTCTGAGTGGTGACTCTGCAGGCTGAGAAGGGAACAGGTTTAATGGGAAAGTCACAGGTGACAGCCCCTAAAGCTAAGGACCCAGTAGATAGCCCAGGCTGGGGACGCAGAATAGCTTCAGCCTTGGGCACCCATGGGCAAAACTCCTACATGGAGCAGACCAGCCCGTGGGCGAGCAGTGAGGGCCAAGGGCTCCCCAGCAACAGACAGTCAGCTCGCTCCCTTGCCCCCCATCCAGCTACAATAGTCAGAGCCTTCCAACCTGCCAATCAGAGGGATCTCTCTAAGCCAAGATTCCTGAGTAACGGAGCAAAAAACTCCCATTGTTCTGGCAGAATGTGACCATGCAAACGCATCACTGATCATCTAAAATGTATGATAGTTGGTATTCATGTAGAGTTTGATCAAGATTCCTTGAAATACGTAAATCATTGATTACTTCCCAAAGCTCGCCATTTTTTAATGGCGGCGCAGTAAGTGAACTCTGTGGAGGTTGTCACAGCGATGGGGGGACTTGTTCACCTGCCATAGTCATCTCTAGATCCAGAGAATGGGAAAGAGAATCAGGCTTGACATCCCTCTCCTGTTTGATGAACTAGACGTACTAGCCTTTCAAAGAATAGCTTCTACCCCTTTTCCAAAGCCACCGGCTCATGGGTTCTTGATCCTTTAATAGTTGCTGTGAGGCTAAGAGGGGGGGTCAGGTGCAGAGTGAGTCACGGCCTGTGGGCTCATTGAGGTGGGAGCCCCATAGCCAGTACTGGAGCCAACAGCAGGCTGCTGAGTCTTGGGCCCACAAGTGCAGGTGGAGAACACAAAACTACAACATGCTGGGGGTGGCACTGGGTGTGGTGTTGAGGACCAGAGGCCAGGGACTCGAGAGGGCTGAAGTCAGTGGAGGTGCTCTCCAGGCCGAGGGCTGTATCTTACCTCCCCCTCTTGGATGCAGAAAGTTCCTCATTCCTTCAGACTAATCTACCTTTCTCCTCCTCCTTAGACTGAAAGGAGTCTGGTCCTCGGGCCCCCTTCTCCGCTTTTGGCATTCCAAATGGATTCCATCCTGCCTAGTGCTTGAGATGATGTATGTAGTATCTTAAAATTCACTTTTATTTGGGATTTTTCAAAAGCACGAGAAGTAAATAATATGATTTAGGGGAACTTCTGGTCTCTGAAGCCTAGCATTCCAGAAAAATCAGAAGATGTGGACTGGACTTATCCGACCAGACACTGGGTCTGGGGTGGGGACCTGTGATGAATTGGGTTATTAGCGAACAGACCCCAGGGAAGAGAGGCAAGAGGAGGAAGCATTAGGAATGTGGAGTGAAGGAAGCCCAAAGGGATTTCTGGGCACTAGACAAGGCATTAATCAACCTTGGGGGTGGACATTCTGTGCAGAGACACTGTGAAGGAAGCAGCTAGATTTGGGGAAAGGAGGTGAATGTTGAATTATATTTGGTAAGCCTCAAGGACTGTGTTTCCTCAGGCTGAGCCACTCTTCGCTTCTCAGACCTGTCACTCCCTCACACCGCCTCGGGGAATTTGAGAAGTGGGATGGTGAGTGTGCCTGCGCACCTACGGCACTCTGCCGCCCCTAGATAGATGGCCAAGCAAAGGCCCAAGTTATGGATTTGCAGCTCATGCTTTATGGGCTGGAAGAGACCATTTTTGATCACTGCAAAGACAGGAACAGTCTTTCTTCAAGATGGATGTGCCAGCCACTGTGGCTGTGAAAACTTCAAGGTCACTGGAGGAAATGTTGCACAGCATTTATGATGGCGGCAAGAATGGCGGTCTGAACGAATCACCACGCGAGAAAGAAATATGTGATAAGCATGTGGTTTAGTGGACAGAGCCCCGGGCCCGAGACGACTGCTGTGTGCAGGCCTGTCCTCTGCCCAGAATGGAAGGGAAGCTTTCTCCTTCCTCCCGCGTGATGCTGCCGTGAGGAGATTCAGGCTGGAATCTGCAATGGGATCTGAGTCCCTCGAGGTGCCTAGCATTTTATCAAAAGGACACAATTGTCCCTGTTGGATATCAACAGGGCTATCAACAAGAGCCTCTGGTTCTGTCAAACAACAGAAACTATTCCATCCAAAGTCAAGAAGCATGCTCTGGCCCCTCAAAATTAATAATACTCTAGCTTGCTCCATTAAGATCACTTAAAATAGATATATAATACAAAAAAAAGACAGAGCGTGAGAGAGGAAGTCTGACCAAGGAGAATGAGAGCGGGGAAGCTCGGATAGAGCCGGGAGCGGGGAATCCTCTGCAGTGACTCTCAGTGGGCTGTGACTGCTGATGCTCACCCAGCTCTGTGTAGACACCTTCCATCCCTGCCTCCTTGAACCTTAGGGGCGCCATGCGAGCCCTTCTGGCCATGGTATTATGGCAGAAGAATTGTTGGCCCCATCTGGGTCTAGTCCCTAAAATCTCCTGTGAGTTCCTCCAGAATGTCTTTCTCTCTTCCTTTGGTGCTGGCTGGATGCAAAGGATCCAGTGGAGGGCTTAGAGGCCCTAGAAGATGGAGAAGCCACTGGATGGAGGGAGAAGTGACTGGGAGCAAAGTCTCCTGTACTTGGCGCGTAACATTGATTCATGAAGCCAGGATCGCAATACATCGAGACAGAAATGAGTGCACATTGCGAATGGAGTGGTTAATAAGCTAGGAGTTTATCATATGTGGGGAGTAGAGGATTGCTCTTTCAGCAAGTAACACTGACCAGGAACTTAAGACCAACCAGAAAGGACCATATAGTCCCTCTGTTTTGGCAGTGCTATTGTGTCTGGAGAAAGATTAATAGAAACCAAGTCTGACCTAATCATGTTTACTAAGACCATTAATACTAACCACTGATACCACGCCACCACTGCCGCCATCACCTCTACCACCACCACCACCGTGACTACCATCATCTCCATTACTACCATGCCGCCACCACTACACCACCAACCTCCCCAATGTCCCCCTCACAACTGCCAAGGTGACCACCATCATTTCCATCACTGCCATGCTGCCACCACCATCATGACCATTTCCAACACTGACACCACCATCACCACCTCTACACCAAATCTATCACCATCACCACCAACATGGGAGGTAAAGACGACCCCTCAGTGAGCCACACCTACGGTATTCACACCCTTGTATAGTTGCTGCCTTTGAATCTGGGCTGGCCCTGTGACTGGCTCTTGACCAGCAGAGTGTGGCAAAAGTGACTGTGTGACTTCTGAGGCTGGGTCACAAGATCGTTCCAGCTTCTGCCTGAACCTCTTGAAACATTTGCTCTTAGGGACCTAGCCACTGTGCTGTGCAAAGCCACATGGAGAGGCCAGGTGTAGGCTGTCTGGTCGACAGCCCCGGCTGACCTCCCAGCCGACAGCCCCAATCAGCTCTAGTCACAGCAACGAACTACCTTGGATGTCCAGCTCTGTGGAGTCTTCATATGACTGAGTCTAAAGTGACATCTGATCACAACATCTTGAGATATTTCAAGGGAGAGCTCCTCCGTTGAACCCAGGGAACCCTCAGAATAAGTGTTGTTTTAAGCCACTGGGGAGGTTTGTCACACAGCAAGGGATAACAGAAACAACCACCAGCACCACCACGGCCATTCGCCACCCCGCCATGTTCTCCTCCTCCGCAATCACCACCACCATCATCTTCTCTTCCTCCGTCTCCAGCACCGCCACCCATGCTCTCCCAGGAGCTGAGATGGTGCTAGACATTCTGCTAACCTCATACAAGGGTCACGACAGCCCTGTGAAGTGTCAGTTCTCCCACTTAACAGATGAGAAAATGCAGGCTCAGATGGTCAACCAACTTGTCAAGGTCGCCCAGCTATTCAGTGACAGAGCCCGGATTCAGAACCCGGTCTCATCAGAGCCCAGATCTCGTGGCTCTTTCCAAGGTCATTGCACTGCCTCCCAGGGTCACGTTTTTCTATTGCTGCCATTCAAAAATATGTTTCAAAATAAGTGGATTCTGAATCTGTCTAATCAAGAAGAAAAAAACAAGAAAAAGTAAGTTCTGATGGTAGGTAATATTTATTTTAAGTAAGTCAACCTGCTCCTGGACTCGTACTTTGAGGCTGGAAAAATGAAAAAAAATCAACCTGGCGGAAAGAAGTGGTGCTGTCCGAGAGAGACACCATCACCACGGTACAAGATAAGTGACCCTAATCTACCTGACAGAAGAGAAATCGCACCCACAAGGGCATTTGTCATCTGCAGGGCCAAAAATAATAATCCTTGTCCAGTTTCCTTTAGTCGTGGATAAAAAGGAATAAGTTAACAACAGAACAAAGATGTACATTTTGCTTTTATGACCCAGCTGTTGACATCCCCGGAGCAGAGCATGGCTGACATCCAGGTGCGCACATCCCTCCAGGGCACGTGCTCCCCTAACGTCACCTTGTGACAATCACTGGGTGACAAGGGCCACCCTCCTGGCTTCACATGCTTGCAAGCTGACACTGGACAGCCCAGCCTCAGTTACCTGGCCTGGGAAGGGGCTGGGGGTACTTGCCATATCTAGAAGCATAGTCTGGTCTGGGAATCAAAATAATTTTTTGGTAAACCCTGCAGAAGGACTGAAGTTCAGCATCGAAAGGACGCTTTGTGGTCCCCACAATCAGAATCCTGTCGTCCGGCTTCAAGAGTTTCAGGATTTTGGGGAGCTGTTTTTTCAGGCGTTTTGGTTCCATCTGGGAGAAAGAGAGAGGGAAAAAAAAGCATGAGCCACACATAGAAAAAAGAATTAAGAACTACAGACCATCTGCGGTGAGAATGCCCTGCGGCATACGTTGGTTAGAGCCATTGCACAGCTCTAACAAACACAATTTCTTACACCTGGTCCCCGCCCGGCTCTTGGGATGTGTTTTCTACTTCGGGTGACTTGAATCTCTCGCACATCCTGTCCTCAAGCTCTGTATTCAGATTTGGAAAGGAGAAAGGAAGGAAGCACCTGACGGAATGTTCTAGCACCTTAACCCTGAGAATGGAACACAGTGGTGGATTTCCAAGCGGAAGGAAGCCGGCTGGGGTTGAGAATTAGTTTGTGGTGCTCTGCGTCCCTCTGAGCTGTTCTGAGGGTGAACTCAAGATTTCCTTTGCTGACGGCGGTGACAATGAGGGACCGGGGTCCTGGATCTCACATCTGAAAAACACCTGCTTCTGCAAGAGCTGGTTCTGTGAAACTTCTCTCTCTGAAGCAGTTCGGAAATAGTTTGAACCTGAATTATTTTAGTATAATCTCAGCACTAAAGAGGGAAAAGAGTGGGGCCAGCCCGGTGGTGCAGTGGTTAAGTTTGCATGTTCCACTTCTCGGCGGCCTGGGGTTTGCCGGTTTGGGTCCTGGGTGCCGACATGGCACTGTTGGGCATGCCACGCTGTGGTGGGCGTCCCACATATAAAGTAGGGGAAGATGGGCATGGATGTTAGCTCAGGGCCAGTCTTCCTCAAAAAAAAAAAAAAAAAAAAGAGGGCTAGGAGCAAGATACAAGGTACCCCAGGGAGGATGATTTCTAGCCTGTGGGGGGCGGGGGTCAGATTTGGTCATGTTGCCATAGCAACACACGGGATTTGAATTAACCTAGTCTGGCACAGCGGAAGCTGGGTAGGAGGAAGGAGAGTTGATGGAGAGGACCTCCAGAGAGATGCCCAGGCACAGTCTTGGCCATTTTTGCTCCCATTTGGCTCAGGGGTAGTTGAGCGAATCAGAGTCTGAATGTTACACCAGAGAGTGAAGGGTCCCACCCGCCTGGCTTTCCTGGAGCAGCGCTGAGCACACTGTGTACACACGGTAGAGCCCAGACACCTGCCGTTTGGGCCACCAGTGGGAGAGAGCCCTGCATGCAGGAAGGGCCCATGACTCTAGGGCAGGGAGTGGGTGCTTGATAAATTCCACCCTCGGGAATAAAAGTGAACAGCAGCGTGTTGGAGCCACAGCGGGCAGGCGGGGGTGACAGAGCTGTGCATGATCTATGGGGCCTTTGGGACAGGGACACTCACGTGCTATGGAACCCTGTTCCACGGGAAGCTCTTTGGTTGACCCAGTCTGTCTTGGAGTCTGGCCCCGCAGAAGTGGGAGTCAGGGCTGGGACCCGCCAAACTGCTCTGCACAGGGGAGGGGAAGTGACAGGTGTCAGAGTACCACCTGGAGGGCTGGGGTGCCTGCAGAGATGGGAGACGGTGAGAGAGGGGTCCCTCCAAGGAAGGGTGAGGGGCGCCCCTGGGGATGAGTGGCTGGACCGGGTTCTGAAGCGTGAGGGTGTCCACTCCGCGCTGTGAGGCTGTTGGCCATGCAGCGCCTGCCGTGGCGGTTTGCATCCTTCCTCTCTTCTTCCTTTGAACCAGTGAAAAGGCCAAGTTCCATGTGTGGATTGACAAGGCGCAGATAGGCGCTAGACGAAGAAGAGCCATGTCCCCGGGGGGGGGGGGGGGGCCTTGGGAGGAAAGCCTGGTGGGAAGCTGCAGAAGCTTGGGGGAGCTTTGGCTCTGGGGCTTATCTTGATCTCCAAGGAGGGGACAGGCAATTAGCTCTAACGTCTTTGTTGTTGTTAACGCCGTCGAGCTGACTGACTCTTAGCGGCCCCGTGGACAGCAGAGCAGAACCCGGCCCAGCCTTTTTGCTCCATCCTCTCCCCTTCTGGCGATGTATCAGGCAATGCTCTGCTGCCATTCACAGGGTTTTCATGGCCAGTTTTCTGGGAAGTGGGTGGCCAGGTCCTTCTTCCTAGTCTGGAAGCTCCACTGAAGCCTGTCCACCATGGGCGACCCTGCTGGTATTTGAAATCCCAGTGACAGCGCTTTCAGCAGCCCAGCAACGTGCAGACACCAAAGGATGAGAACTGACAGATGGGGGGTGTGGTTCCCTGACTGGGACACAAACCCAGAACGCAGTGGTGAGAACGCCGCATCTTAACCACTGGACCACCAGGGCCGGCTCTCTAGCATCTGCCTTGCACTTATCACTTCTTACACCCAGGCTGGTGGTGAATCTTCAAGCTCAATAATACTAGTTAGTAGCATCTCTTGAGTGCTTACTGTGCTCCAGGTAATTCTCTGAGTGCTCGACAAGGACTTCTTCACTTGGTCCTCATGGCCCCCCTAGCAGGGGGACACTGTCCTCACCCGCACTCGGGAGATGCAGACTTGAGGCACAGAGAGGCTGAGGGATGCCCTGAAGTCCCAGAGTTCACGAACAGGACCCCAAGTGAACACGGAGGCAGTGACTCCAGACTCCTGCTCCTCCCTCCACGCTGGGGTCCCCTGCCTCCAGGGAGGATGTGCCAGGGGGCTTGCTTGTCCCCCCACAGACCCCTTTCCTGGGTAAGGGCCTATCCCAATGGAGGGCTGTAAAGGAGACTTAAAGATATATTATTATTATATTATGTTACATGATGATTACTTATATCATTATTATGGTATACATATCAGCTTTATTGAGCTAGAATTCACATACCATACAATTCACCTATTTAAAGTAAATAATTCAGTGGTTGTTAGTATATTCACAGAGTTGTGCAACCATTACTACAATCAATTTTAGGACATTTTCATCCCCTCCAAAAAAACTATACCCATAAGCCGTCACCGCTCATTTTCCTCCAACCCCCTTCTCAAGACCTAGGCAACTACTAATTTGCTTTCTGTCTCTCCAGATCTGTATATTCTGGATATTTCATATAAATACAATCATACAGTATTCGTTGTGTGTGTGTGTATATGTGTGTGTGTGTCTTTCCTCTTTCATTTAGCATGATATTTTTGAGGTTCACTTATGTCGTGACATATATTAGTACTTCATTTTAATCACTGAATGATATCCATTGTATGGATATGCCGTATTTCATTTATCCATTTATGAGTTGATGGACGTTTGTGCTGTTTCTGCTTTTTGGCTATTGTGAATAATGCCACTAGGAACATCGGTGTACAAGCTTTGCTGTGGACACGTATTTTCATTTCTCTTGGGTACATACACAGGAATTGAATTGCTAGGTAATTTGGTTGCTCTGTGTTCAACCATTTGCAGGAATGTCAGAGTCTCCCAAAGTGGCCGCACCATTTTACAATCCTAGCAGCAGAGGACGAAGGTTCAAGTTTCTCCATATCTTTGTCAACACTTGTTTTTGTCTATTTTTGTTTTATTTAGCCATTCTGGCGGGTGTGAAGTGGTATCTCATTGTAGTTTTGATTTGTATTTTGTTGATGGCTAACGATGTTCAGCATCTTTCCATGTGCTTATTGGCCATTTGTATATGTTCTCTGGAAAAATGTGTATTCAGATCCTTTGCCCACTTTTTAGTTGGGTTACTTATCTCTTTATTATTGAGTTGTAAGAGGTCTTTGGACTTTCTAGACACAAGTCCCTTATCAGATGATTTGCAAATATTTTCTCCCATTCTGTGGGTTGTCTTTTCACTTTCTTGATTATGGCCTTTATAGCAAAAGTGTTTTTAGTTTTGATGCGATGCAATTTAATTTTTCTTTTGTTGCTTGTGCTTTTGGTGTCATATCTAAGACCCCACTGCTTTATCCAAGGTCACAAAGGTTTGTGCCTCTATTTTCTTCTAAGGGTTTTTACAATCTTAGCTCTTACTTTTAGGTCTTTGATGCATTATGGGTTGATTTTTGTATACTGTGTGAGGTAGGGGTCCAACTTCATCTTTTTGCAGGTGGCTATCCAGTTGTCCCAGTACCATTTGTTGAAAAGACTGTTCTCTCTCCATTGAATTGTCTTGGCACTTTGTCACAAAATCAGCTGACTGTCAATGTAAGGGTTTATTTCTGGACTCTCAGTTCTATTCTATAGATCTATGCGTCTCTCCTTATGCCAGGACCACACTGTCCTGATTGGTGTAGCTTTGCTTTTCAGTAAGTTTTGAAACTGGAAAGTGAGAGTCCTCCAACTCTGCTCTTCTTTTTCAAGATTTTTTGGGCTATTCTGGGTCCTTTGAATTTCTGTATGAATTTTAGGATCCGATTGTCAATTTCTGCAAATAAGCCAGCTGGAATTTTGATGGGGATTGCGTTGAACTTGTAGATGAATTTGGGGATTCTTGCCATCTTAACAATATTAAGTTTTTCAATCTGTTAACGTGATGTATCTTTCCATTTATCTGGACTTTCTTTGACTTTTTTCAAGAATGTTTCATAGTTTTCAGAATAGAAGTCTTGCACTTCTTTTGTTAAACTTATTTCTAAATATCTTACTCTTTTTGATGTTATTATATATGGACTTGTTTTCCTAACTTTTGATTTCATTGCAAGTGTATAGAAATAAGTTGCTTTTTGTATATTGATCTTATATCTGGCAACCTTGCTGAACTTGTCTTTTAGTTCTAATACTTTTTTAGTGGCTTCCTTAGGATTTTCTCCATATGAGATTATGTCATCTGCAAATAGAGATCGTTTTACTTCTTCCTTTCCAATATGGATGCCTTTATTTCATTTTCTTCCCTACTTGCCCTGACGAGAACCTCCAATATAACGTTGGATAGAAGAGAAAACCTTAAGGGAAAAGCAGCCAGTCCTTCACCATTGAGTATGACATGAGCTGTGGAATTTCTGTAGTTGCCCTTTACCAGATTGAAGTTCTTTTCTCTTCTTACTTTGTTGAGTCTTTTTTTTTTTTTTTTTTATCATGAAGGGTGTTGGACTTTGCCAAATGCTTTTTTTGCAGCTATTGAGATGATGACATGGTTTTAGTCTCTCATTCTAACCATATAGTGTATCACATTAATTGATTTTTGGACGTTAAGCCTGGGATAAATCCTGCTTGGGCATGGTATACAATCCTTTTTCTATATAGTCGGATTCAGCTTAGAGGAGACCTTTTGTAACGGAACTCACAGCAGAGAAAGAGATGGGGTTTTTACAGCAAAATAAATCCTGCAGGCTGGGCCTGAGGCCAGATCACCAGGCGTCTTCCTGCCATTTCCTCCGGTACCCACAGGAGTTCAGAGCCTGCTCCAGCTCCATCAGGAGGAAACAACGGCCCTGATTCCACCCTGGAAACACTCAGTGGTCATTGGGGAGAACAGAGGAACTCAAAAGAGGGCAAAGCACAGGAGGAGGATGATTTGGAATGAGACTTCCTGAAATCCTAGAAGTGGGCAGTTCTGACAATAAGAATGAAAACCTGTTCATGAAGGGGCTGCTCCCCCATCCCCACCCCAGGTCTTTACAGAAACCTGCCATTGCTCAGACTCATGCTTCTGGGCTGGCCTGGGCAGGGAGGGGTGTTTGCTGGGCCTTTACTTTGATTCTGAATTTCCCCTCGGGGGCCAAGCTGTGTGCAAAAAAAAGAAAAAGAAAAAGCCCAAGGAAGGAACTCCGTAATAACGGGCAGATGATGGAGCAAATGCTTAAATGCAGAGACTTCACTTCAGACAGATTCGATCTCAATCTTGGCTCTGCTCTTAACAGCTGTGTGACCTTGGGCAGGTTGCTCAACTTCTCTGAGCCTTAGTCCCTGCATCTGAGAAATGGGGAAAATCATAGAACTTAACTTATAAGGATGCTGAGAGGACTGCATTGCATACCGTGCCTGTCCGACAAAGTGCTTAAAAAGGGAGTAATTATTCTGACATCCAAGTGCTGGTGGGAAATCAACGCCAGGTCTGCTCTAGTGAAGAGTAAAATTTTGAAAGGGGAGAGTCAGAAACACTGGGGGCTTTGTGATTCGGAGGAAACTGGCCAGATTGCCAACAGAGCTCAAAATGACTGTGTGAAAAGCTCCCATCCGTTCCTGTTGTATCAGACCGTGTGTCTTCAACTGCTCAGCTCTGGAAAGCTGCCTCCTGGCCTCTTGGCACTCGAGGAAAGCCCTCTGCTGAGATTCTGGAAGGCGGCTCCTCACAGGAACACTAGCCCTGAGCCAGGAAACAGTCCACTGCACTTAGATGAGGCTCGGAGAGTTTGGCAATGTTCAGGATTCGTTTTGCCACGGTGGAGCCAAAGCCCGCTTATGAAAAGTGGTTATATTTTTTTAAAAAATTAAATAACCCTTTGAAAATGCAGGCGGAGCAGTGGGTAGTGATGGAGGAGGAGTCGGGGCAGGCCCTGCTGGAGTTTGTAGCATTGCTGGGGAGGGGTCCCGTGGGGCATTCTGGGTGACTGCATCTGAGGCTGCGGGGAGAGCTGCGGGCTGGGGATCGAGTGGCGCAGTCATTGGATTAGCGGTGATCTTGGAAGCCAAGAGACGGTGCCCAACGCAGGCAAGGAGAGAGAAGAAGGCCGTGGGCCTGGGATGGAACCTCAGGGAGCAGCAACGTCTTTAAGGGGTGGGTAAAAGTGTGAGAAGGGGACACAGAAGACAGTGTTGGTGGGCTATGAGGAGACCGGGAGAGGGCAGGGCCATGGATGCTAAGGGAGGAGCGAGTTTTACAAAATGGGGCATTTGAACCATGTTGAATATGGCAGAAAGGGAGAGGAAGGGGATCAAAGTGTTCACTGGCAAAACGGATGTCAAAGAAGGACTTTGTGAGAGCGGTTTCTGCGGAGTTGGAAGGCAGCAAGTGACAGTGTCGGCTGAGGAGTGGGCGGGGATGGTGGGAACAGACCGGGCTTTTAAGAAGCTTGATGGAGAAGAGTGCAGGCGGTGGGGGCAACTGGGACATGCGGGGTGCACACGGGAGCTGCGCAGAGACTGGTGGAAGGGGGACTGACCCAAGGGCCCTGGTGGAGCTGGCCGCTCTGTGGGGCAGAGACACACTTGCGTGGTCTCCCCAGTGAACTAGTCGCCATGGTGACAGTGATGTGGTCCACTGTCCTGAGGCAGGAGATGATATTGCTACCTGTGCATCCTGAGATGGCAGGGCCACTTGAACTTAATTAGTCTGTTCGGATAACAAATGTTGATCCTGGCTGCAGCATCCAGAGTGACATCCTAACTGAGGGTGAGACGCAGCCCATCAGAAGGGGATGGAAAGGAAGGGTGAGGCCACTCCATCAGCGCTCCCTTGTGCTCGGGCCACCTGTGTTCCAGTTCAGAGCCACATCCATTACGCTGGAGGCCCACACGCTCATCCATCAGGCCAGCCAACATCCCCAGGCCACCTCCACTGCCGCCGCCCCGCACCGCTGGGGCTGCCAGCCCCACGCAACTGTATTATTGTGGGCAATTTCAAATGAGTGCCTAGCATCCATGCAGCCATTTCAGTTTGCTTTTCTGCAGTCCGCTCCACCGAGCCAGTGCCGCGGCCAGCTGCAACAAAGCGAGCCATGCCCTCGCGGAGGCCCTGTTGTGATGTGGGGAAGGCTCCTGTGAGATGAGGTAACGGCGGGTAATGGTGCAGAAAATGCAGCCGCAGACGGTGGCGCCTCATTCTTTACCGCCTTCGCCTCTGCACAAACAACGGACCCACCGCGTTGGAGATGCAGACGGTGGAGAGGACGGCTCTGCTCCCTGGAGGTGGAGAAGGGAAGCGGCACCATCCAGGCATCCGCCTGGGATGGGGGTCTGTTTGTAAGAGTGTTGGGATGGGCTTAGTAGGACCCTGGGTCTTCCTGAGAGTCTAGCCCTGAAAGGGCTTCTTGAGGGTGTTGAGGACGACGGGAGGGGACAGTGTGTGGTCAGGATTGTGGGGACTCCGGAGCTGTGCCTCTTTGGCTCTAAGACCCGCGGGCCCACGGGCAGTCCTCAGGATGTGGTTTAGCGTGGCCTGGGGGGTGGAGAGGGGTGGACGCGGGCGTAGTTGAAGCACGCGGGAGGGCAGACAGGGAAGCCAGTGGCTGGCACTCGGTGTCGTCTACCTGAGAGCGGCATCCAGTTGGAGAGCAGGGCTCAGCCTCTGCATTCGGACGGATGGAATCGTTTCTGAGTTCCAGGGCCACCTCTAACCAGTTGCGCGCCCTCTCGGATGGAGCCTTTGTCCTCTTCTGCAAATCCGTGGGAGGCTGCCCCCCTCCCAGGGTTGCTGGGTGTTTCCCTGACATATGCATGGTACTCCCAGGGCCTCCGCTTCCTGTCCTAGGCGTGGGGACCGGGTCTCTGCTTTGGGGGTGCTGTTGGTGTCAGGGCTGTGGGCAGTGGGCACAGCAGCCTCCCGGTTTTTCTGCAGGTGGAATTTTTCCCTGTGTCTCAATGCCTTTGGGACAGGTGCTGGGGCAGGTGGTAGATGCTCTGCTGGGTTCCCAGGTGGCTGAGCGATGCACTGAGAAGCCACTGGTGACGCCTCCCGGATTCCTCTCCTCCGCGACGCAGCTGCTGCCCTTGCTGTTGGCCGGTCACCTTCAGAACGCGGATGGCCAGTGCTCGTGGCCGCCCCAGGCCCTGCTGGCTGAGGGACTCGGGTAAGGGAGGAGTCAGAGGCTGGGGGCTGGGAAGGAGAGCAGAGCTGGCCCAGCCCTGGCCCCAGAGGCCCAGGAAGGCACAGGAACCCTGCAGCCCTGCTCTCCGGGGGGGCAGGCCCAGGAGGTGGGGTGAGCAGGGACCCGTGGCCTGTGTGCAGCTGGAGGATGCCCACGCCGTGGTTCCCTGTACTCCGCTCTCCCAAAGTCGGGGTGTTGGAGCTGGGTCCCGGCCTGCTGGTCGGAGGGCGCACGCCTCTTGCAGCTCTGTCTGGACCAGGACGGCTCAGGCCCCCGGCTGGCCTTGCGGATGTTCAGGGACCAGGAAACTCCTCTTCTGTATTCACTAGGTGCTCTGCGGTTTATTCCAGGGCGTGATCCATGGTCTTCAGTGCAGTTAATATCCCGGACACACGATGGACGCTTCCAATGCAAAGGTGGACAGAGTAAGTGTCCCATTTGTCCACAACAAAGACTCTGCCCCCAAAGGCTGTCATTTTCCATAGGAAGAAAACTGGTCAGCACCCATATCTGTGGGAATCAGAGGCTGTGCTGAGAGAACATCTCGGTGTCACCAACAAGAGGGCCGAGTCAGGTGACGGTTCTGGAGACTCGAGTCTGTCATCATCGCCACCTTTGCGGCTGTCTGTCCCCTTCCCATGCGTTCCCTTTAGGGGAGGCACCTACTGGACCCACATGTCATTCCCTGTCGTCAGCTCTCCCTCAAAGGCCCCCGTTAGCCCTGCCCCAGTGCTCCTTTGGCTCCCTTATAAATGAGCGTGTCACATGCCTCATGTTCTCCACCTACTCAGGTGTGCAGATGGGCGGACGGCTGAAGTTGCTGACAGCAAGCCGACAGCTCGAGGGGGTCCTGGGAGAGAATGCAAGGGGGGCTTCGTGAACTCGGAGGCTGTTCTCCTTGAAACTCTTAGACAGTAAGGAAGTGGAAGCTCAGAGAGGTTAAGTTACTTGCTCACGGACACACAGCCAGCTAAGGTTAAAGGCAGAGCAGCCTGGAACCCAAGTTGCCCGACTTCCCACTCCCCAGGCTGATGTCCAGTGGGAGAGCCAGTAGCCCTTGTCCGTTAATGAGATAAAGCTTCTGATGACATCAGGTGTGTGTGACACCTTGGACCAAACACCGCGCTGCATCTCTCTTTAGCTTTCTCATCTGCTTCGTAGGAACTGCCTTCAAGTTTCCTCAGCGTGGACTTTTTTATTTTTCCAATGCACCCACTTCGCCAGCAGAGGGAGCTAACTACTACATTCCCGGATTAAATAATAAATGAGTCCTCTTAGTTTCTGAAATGACAGGGCAATCAAGGCTCATTTGGGGAAGGAGAGGTTGAGCTTTCGCTCTTTATCCAAATGATCTCTACCTGCTAAAAATGATGTATAATACATAAGGATCCAAAGTGATTAAAATCCTTATGAATTTAATCAGAAATTCACAGTTAACCACTATTTGCTTTGGTGCAAATTGATGTGGAATAACAATCATGTGTAGCTGCAATTTTTTTTTTTTTTAAACTTGTGGGAAATTTGCGGGCGATTGGTGGGGGGAAGTGCGGGGGAGGGGGGCCATTGAAAGGAGAGAAAAGAAGGAAGGAAGCAATTCAAAGGCGGTTCCCCCGAGGCCCCCAGTGCACGCACTTAGCAGTTTCATTGACGGCCTTTGTTCATAAATTCCAGGCCTTTTGCTATTTATTATTATGAACAATAGGAAATCCTAATCATAACTCCGATGTGTGCCATCTACTCTGACGGAGCGGAGTTCTCCAGATTGTTTCTTTCCTCCGAATCCTACGTTTGGGCTTGAAGCTCCCCCTCCCACCTTCTTCCATGCTTTCTTTCATTTTTTTTTTTTTTTCACTAAATTGTCTCATAAAATCAGACCACTGGATCCTTTCAAATACAGACAAATACTCAGCACAGAGAGCGACAGCTGCCCCTCTGCTTTGTTCCTCCCTCAAAAAAGCAAGACCTTCTCGAGAAGCAGAGGGGGGTCCCGGGTCAGGGGCCCCTCAGAGGAAAGAAAGGGCCAAATGAATAACGGCTGGAGTAACCCTCACCATCCTTTCGGCGCTGGGGACTTTCTTGTAGAAGGTTTTTTCTGTGTCTCCGATCCACACCACGGAGGGCTGGAGCTGGTGGGCCACCTGCAAGGAGAAGGCAGGGTCTCGGTTGGAAAGGCAACTCCCTCTTGGGCACCGCACTTGAGCCCCAGCCAACAGCATGACTTGACGGCTCCCTGTGACGGCTCTCGCGGGTGGCAGAGCCTGATGGGGCTCCACAGCACGCGCCACCGTACCCCTCCTCCCCTGCAGTGGGGGCACCACCGCGGCCTCCTCTCCCACCTTATGGACAACCTGGAGGGCTGCACATTCTATTCCAGGACCCTGAGCACCTCCACTTGATTTGGTTTGAAATAAACCAATGGTTTTCTGCTGCAAACGAACAGGGAATCGGGCCACGAGTTTTAATTACAGCCTCCTCCTCTGTTGCTCCCAGCTTTATTCAAGTTTGCTCATCGTGAGAAAAACCGTCTCAGCACAAGGGGCCCCCTGACGCCATTTGTTCGTTTCCGTGTGGCTGTGCCTTTGTGGCCAAGGTTTCGCCTGGAAAGTAGCTCTGAGCCGCTCCAGGGCGGGCTGGGCTCGGCGACAGTGCTGGGACTTACCCTGGGCCCGCGAATAATTGCCACACACCTAACGGTCTCTTCAAAGCGCCCCCATGAGAGCGAAGTTCGGGCGTTTTTGCAACAATTTGTGCTTTGTGCGAAATTGAGACAGATCAAAGCCCTCTCCAGCTACAGAGAATCCAGTGTTATGGACTCCTATTTTTATATTTCTTAAAACATCATTAAGGCAGCAGGCGTGATTTTTAAACCAAGACAGGCATTTAACAAACGATGGAAAACTCATCAGGAATGCTGTGGCCGTGCCTGGTCCCCCAGCATTATGTCCCAAGGGAAGCAGATTATGCACGTTCAAAGGCAAAAGTGGATTTAACTGGATCCTGGTGCCAGTCCGACACCTGGGCTGGTGCAGTCACGGCCCCCCCCAACAGGGATGTTCAGAGAGGAATCAGTACCAGCCAACCACGGTTTGGCAGGCGTTATTTTTTAGACCCAGGACCACAGAGTTTAAGAATTCAGAATCGCAAGTTTTAATCCCAGTACTGAGGCGGCGTGGCATGGTGTGACAGTAACAATGAGTGCCAGCAGTTAGCGAGCAGCCGTGTGCCAGACCTGGGCCACACGCATCCACCTGGAGTCCCATGCACGGTCAGGGCCAGCACGGAGCCAGCACATCCTCCCCTCTGAGGACTTCACCTGCAATCACTTGTTCACCCTCACTGCTGTACTAGAAAGCAGGTACCATTATTATTATCCCTGTTTGCAGATGGGGAAACTGAGGCTCAGAGACGCTAAGTGACCTGTCCAGGGTCACACAGCTAGAAAGCGGCAGAAGCAGGCTGCAAGGCCGGGCTGATGGCTGCCGAGTCTGTGCTGGAAGCATGGCCACATCCACAGGTTCCCTCATTTGCTCAAGCCAGACACGTGGGTATCCGCCCTTGCCTCGCCAAGCCGCATCTCACAATCCCAAAGTCGATCCATTTCCTTCCTAATCTCTTTCAACTCCATCAGTTAGCCCATTCTCTCAGCTCCTTACTTTAAGTCCCTCAACTTCTTTCCAACGTGGCCTAAAGTGTCAAGGGGGCCTCCTCCAAGGAACCATTGTTCCACCAAAGCTATTTGGAGTTTAAGTCAATATGACCCAGCTATCCCTCTACTGGGCATTTATCCAAAGAACTTGAAATCAACAATTCAAAGAGACTCGTGACCCCTATGTGCATTGCAGCATTAGTCACAATAGCCAGGACGGGGAAGCAACCCAAGTGCCCACCAACGGATGATTGGATAAAGAAGATGCGGCATATATATACCACGGGGTACTCCTCAGCCATAAAAAAGACAAAATTGTGCCATTTGGGACAATATGGATGGACCTTGAGGGTATTATGTTAGGTGAAATAAGCCAGACAAAGACAAGCACTGTGTGATTTCACTCACATGTGGAAGATAAACAAAGATGTGGATGAAGAGAACAGATTAGTGGTTACCAGAGGGGAAGGGGGTTGGTGGTAAAGGGGCACATAAGGATGGTGATGCAGAAAGACTAGACTATTGGTGGTGAGCACGATGCAGTCTATACAGAAACCGATATATAATAATGTACACCTGAAATTTACACAGTGTTATAAGCCAATATGACCTCAATAAAATAATTTAAAAAAAATCTTGCCTACTTCCAGCCCCCCAACAAAAGTAAGAAACGAGATACTGTCTGTAAAAGGTTTCCAGCTTCTTAGGCAAAAGATATTTTGTTTATAATAACAAAGGCAAGATCTTATTCTTTTCAGCCCCTCTTAAAAAAATCTTAGTTTTAGAACTGAAACCAGTGGAAAAACAATTTTCCCAGAAACAATTGTCTCCTGTCTTAGGCTGAACTGTGCTCTTGTCGATGCCACAGACCTCGCCTCTCCCATGGCCATTTGGCAAGCAGAGGATTTTCCATAGTTTTCATTTGTGCGTCTCTCTTCTCCCAATCTGGCTTTTCTTAATGGGAATCGCAGATGTGGGTACCAAGGACTTCAGTGGCACTTTTCCTCTTTCTGCTTTTAACAAAGTCAGCTGCCTGGATGGACTTGAGATACAGGAATCTTCTTAGCTGGGGATCCTTTTCAGACCAACAGTCTTATTTCTGGCACCTTGCTTAAAGTTGTTTTGAAAACCTGGCCCCACCGTTCCATTGAATGTGGAAAGTTAACCATTGTTCCCTGAACTTGATGCTCTTTCAGAGCGCATGGGGAATTCCACACTTCCTGTATTTTTCACATGCACCTGTGCAGGAATTTCTTTCCCAGGCCCCGCCACCTGCTTCGGGGCCCACAGGGCTGTGTGGAGGACTCTGGCGGTGATGTGGTTTGGAAGGGCTCGATTATGATCAAATGAAACAGAAAACATTTCAAAGCGAGTTCTTTCATGGTAACAATACGAGGAACGTTTATTTGCAAAGTGTCTTGGTATCTACGGCACCATTCTGCCCTCCCTCGCCACGTGCCACATACCATGCCAAGCACGTCCCACACCTTCCCCCCTTCTATATGTGAGGTCACTGAGGTAGACAGAGGGGCAAGGAATGTGCCCCACCAGGACCGGAGAAGTGTCAGACCCCGAGTCAGACCTGGGTCTGCCCAACACCCCAGGCCTGTGCTGTGAACCAGGCAGCACGCTGCCATGTTGCGTGGGACATATGAGGCCTCTTCCAGAGCATCTCGTTACCCTTGACCTGTATCTTCCACCATCATCTTTCATTCCAGCAGGACGAACTCTAAAACTATCACTCTCTTGTCCTCCTGAGCCTGAATTTCTGATTTTCCTGACCTTCCTGAGTGGCCAGCTGGTCAGGGGACACCTGGTGACCGTGCTCAGTTCTGGGCAGAGAAGAGAGGCATGGAAAACTGGGCATTCCCAGGAGGAAAACCTCCCACCAGGAAGGACCGAAGGCACTGAGGCTCTTTTCTTTGGGTGAAAGAAGACTCAAGGGGGTAAGTTAACTGTTTTCAAATAGTTGAAAGACAGTCATGGGGAAGAAAGACTGGCTGTATTATTTTTGGCCCAGCATGTAGAATGAGAGCCATTCTCTCATCTCTTCCATCAAGAAATGTTTACAGAGGAGCGTTGACACGCCAGACACTGAGCTAGGTGCGGGGGCCCCTGCCCTCAAGGAGCCCCCCAGTAGAAGAGGAGGCAGACGTGAGGGTGTGAGGGTGGCCTGGGGCTGCAGCCAACGATAGAGTGGAGCCATGGGAATGGATGGAGGGATTCCCAAGTAAAGGGGGAGAGTGGATGAGGGCACACGAGGGCTGGAGGTGGGACCACCAGGTGAAGACGTTGATGGGGTGGGGGGGGATGCTGAGAAGGAAGAGCAGCACCAAAGAGGAAAAAGGGGCACAGAAGACAGAGCCGTCCCCAGAGCCCAGAGAAGACACAGGTGCAGGAAGGGAGTGGGCAGCGGCGGCCAGTGCTGGCCTGAGGGTCTGATGACCAGGAGGTCACTGGTGTTGTCTCAGGGCATGGAGGGGACAGAAGCCACGTGTCAGGGAGCTGAGGTATGAATGCAACAGAGACAGAGACAGAGAAAGGTCTTTCAGAAAGACAGGCAGCGCAGAGTTTGGAGATGGCGTGGGATGGGGAGGGAAGGGGGCAGAGATGACCTTGGAGATAAGAAGGGCTGGTCTTCCTTGCGCCACGGACCTTCTGGCACAGGCAGTGCCGGTGACACAAGGGACATTTGCCGATGCACCAGGGCTGAGCTCTGAAGACATGTCTGCTGGAAATTCGGTCCTTTCTGACTGTTATTGCAAATTCATTAGTAAAGATTTCAGAATACATATGCAGACTGACTTCAACAACACTCTTCACCCCCTCCATTGAGAACTTCCTATCTTTGCAGACTTTTTTCTGTATTTGCAAAATTGAAATTGTTCCACATTCGCTGCTTCATATTCTTGTTCCCTTAGTATGAAATTTCCTTCTCCAACATCATTTTAACATGCTGTCTCATAATTTATTGATCTAGCCCCTGTTTTTGAACATGTGGATGGTTTCCGCACTCTAACTAAACCACAGTGCTCAGAGGAACACTTTTGGGCACATGACTGGCCATTTCCTTAGAACAACGCCAGCCTCACGAGAAGCTACAGGATCGGCGGGCTGTGTGTTGTTCATGTTTTTATGTGTGTTGTCAACCTGCCTTCCTGGGAGGTCTCAATTTATACTCCCTCCAGTCATAAGAAGTGGATCTGGCTTCTACACTCTTCGCAACAAGTATTAGCAATAAAAAAAACCCTCTTTGCTAATTTGTTAATGAAAAATGGTATCCTTTGCTCTTTTCATTTTCATTTAGCGATGAAAAGCCGTCATTTAAATTACTCACAGATAGTTTGAGGTCATGGGCAATTAAATGTAATTAATTCATAATTGAACTTTTCGGAAGTTACAAAAGGTAGTTTACTTCAGCTGCCAGTAGAGGGCTCTTCAGTCCTAGCAAATATCGCTACAGGTTTTCAGTTTTGTGTCACTTCTGGAATAAAGACAAATTTCCACCCACATGTGCTTTGTCAGATTCTTGGAAGCTCGATCAAACAATTAAGACATCTCCCTTGATGTGAGTTTTATGGATTTGATCTTCTGTATCCTCCAAAGAGACGTTGTCAAACATTCACCATCAGAATTAGATTCTCTTGGGTTAGGATATAATGGCTTAACGATGAAAACCTGTTTGTGTTTGGCATGCTTGAGTTCGTAACAAGATCTGCTCAAATGACTCTTGGAAGCCTTGGAAGTTCTGTTCGAAAGGGTCCTATTTTGCTTGCCAAAGAGAACTCCAGGAAAACACTAGCTATTTTTTTCAGTGGTTGTGTCTCAGTTTACCAAACTGAAAAGGATCATCCATCCATTCTTCCATCCACCCACCCACCCATCCACCCACCCATCCATCCGTCTATCCATTCCATACATATTTGCTGAGCATCTATGATGTGTCAGGCTCCACGGTGGGAGGCAGGGGACATCTGGGAACTGAGAGACATGGTCCCTGCCTGCAGAGTGGTAGCTTCCTACATCTGAATGGGAGCTGCCGGACACAGTCACCAGGCAGCCACCAGCGAGGTGCTGCCAAATTGGGGAGGAGTTGGAAAGGTATGGGTTATTGGAGAGGTGGGGCTCACTTTCCTGCACTGCAGTCACTTAGATTCTGTTTAAATTCTTTAATATACTTAATATGTGAAGACATTTTGTTCTGTATTTCCACTATTTTAAAGTGCTATTTTAAACTTCTATTTCCCTGCATTAGCTTTTACGAGATTGTGGAAGTTACTTCAAGTCCTCACTGGGTATTAGCTGGCATAAACCATAAATGATAATCAGAAGAAGAGCAGAGGTGTATTAAAGAGTCAGGAGCTTGGCTCAGCCTACCCTGGATGGAAAGGAAGGCAAACTGAGGCAGAGGAGAGGACCAGGAGGGAGTGGGGATGCAGGCACTGTTGCTAGACTGTGACAGGTGATGCGGGGGGAGCCAAGTCAGCGTTAGTGACAGGAACACGTGGACGCTATTGCTGATTGTCAGGCTGTACTCCAGAGGAAGGTGTCTGGACGGTGCCAGCCATCAGGCTTACAAGTCATCCGGACTTTCCTCGGAGCCCTCTCCTCCTCCCGGCCCACTCCCGACTACACTAGGGCCAATGGATTCACGCCAGACGCACGGACTCTGGGCCAACTCTGAGAAGCACAGGGGTGGATGCCGTGTGCAAGGCCAGACTCAGCCTCCCACGGCACGTTTTACCCACATTTCAGGCACCCTCTGCTCTAAGTGTTTCCAAGTCGGTTAAAAATCTTAATGCCTGTGACATCGCGCCGGGTCCCAGCTCGTCCCTGTTATGCCAGCACAGAACAAGAGCAGATGCCCACTGTATTGACGGTGACTTACAGCCTGCAGAAAGTTGTCACAGAGCCTCCTGAGAGACGGCGCCCGGGGCATCTGCAGTCTGGCGCCCTCTCCCCCTGCGGAGTCCACCCCACCTCAGGGGGTACGTGGGACTGCTCTGGAGTTCCCGCTCAATTTTGCTGTGAACCTAAAACTGCTCTAAAATATAGAGCCTATGTAAGAAAAAATCTTTGATGCCTACGTCCGCTCCCTTCCTCAACCTGAAACTGTCTCCAGGACACAGTGGAAGGGGACCTGGATTTCAGATGGCAGACCCATCAGGTCTTACGGTCACCAGCCCCTGCCTTCCTGCAACAAAGGGCTACGTCCTGTTTCTCTCTCTCTCCCCTCCTCTCCCTTCCCCTCCTCTCTTCTCTACCTTTTTCTTCTCTTCTCTTCTCTCTCTCACTTGAGCAGCTGTTTTTTGGGGTCAAGTGTAGATCTTTGCTTTCTCCTTCTTGCAAAGGTGGGACTAACATATTTATTACACATCTGTGTGCTTAAAACAAAAATCACCCACCAATAGCAACAATGCCCTTGTTTGCGTTATTAACCAGGAGGGAGTCTCCGTAAGCTATACAAACAGAGCTGGCTGGGCTCCCCATCGCCTGACTCCTGGCCCAGCTGTTGACACCAGCACATCTGGGCAGGATCCTCTGGCCTGAGGCCAGAGGCTGTTGGCTGTGAGCCCAACGAGGAGGCACCAGCAGCATCGCAGCCTCCTTTTGTCCGGGCTCGCAGGCCAGTGTGGGCCACGTGGCCTAGACCAGACACTGGCTAGGCGGCCTCCGTAGGCTGCTCTGCCAGCTCTCTCTCCGGTTGTAGCCCTCAGTGGCCGGATCATGTGCAAAGGAAGAGAGGGAGGACGCGAGGACCACGGGGAAGAGAGAACATCTCTCCCAAGACGCAGAGCTCAGGATGAGGAGTTCTCTGCTCCGGCCTGCTTTCCTGGGCTCAGCCCGTCCCCGCTGGCCTTCTCATGAGGGGCTGCACGGTCATGGAAGGGGTAACTCAGGAAGAAGAGCCATCCCGGGCGGGTATGCCAACAGGATGCAACAACTTCCAGTTCCTTCATGGTCTCATGCCGGAATGCCCCCCGCTGATACTTTGGCCCAGGAATGGCCTTGCCCTTGGGTCACCAAGAAGGCACAGGGCCGGGCGTGACGGAGCCTTCACTCCCCCAGAGGCTGGCTGGGGGCCATGTGACGGCTCTGCACTCAGAGCTAGGCTTAAATTCAGATGCCAGCCCTTTAGCTCTTTTGTCTTTTTGCTCAAATTAAGCTCTCTGGGCCTGAGTCTTTTTTGTCTGTAGACTGGGGACATTAATTCCTGCCTCATCAGGGATGGGTGCAATTAAAAAAGACACTGTGTAAAACTCCTCAGCACATGTTGGACTCCTGGCCAGACAACGAGAGTCCTTCCTACTCCTCCACACCCAATTTACTGCTATAAACCCGAGGAGGCTGGTGTCTTGCCTTCGTAACTTCTTTTGTCCACAAAACATATGTTAAATATTAATCATTTACATGTGTTCCTTAATTGTTAGAAACATTTCTGTTTCCTTGTGAAATGGATGTCTATTCTTTTCCACATATAGGTTTTGTAGAGGAGAGAATTTTAAATAACATTTGTTTACTTGTACAGTAATCACATTTCTTTCTTTTTTTTTATATTTTGAGGAAGATTAGCCCTGAGCTAACATCTGTCGCCAACCCTCCTCTTTTTTTGCTGAGGAAGACTGGCTCTGAGCTCACATCCACGCCCATCTTCCTCTACTTTATATGTGGGATGCCTGCCACAGCATGGCTTGACTAGTGGTGCCATGTCCACACCCGGGATCTGAACCAGAGAACCCTGGGCTGCCGAAGCGGAATGTGCTCACTTAACTGCTACACCACCAGGCCAGCCCCATGTAATCACATTTCTTAAAGGAACCCCCCCAGCTGTTAATCTATTGAAGTTATTGTGTGTCAAATAAAGGAACCCTCCAAAAGCAATGGTAACAAAATGGATTTGATTTGGTTCTTATGAAATGAATCAGAGACTCTCATCCCCAGGGTGTTTCCACGTGTGCAAGGTGTTGTGGGTGAAGCAAATGCCACCAGTCAGAAGTGAGATTATGAACAGTTTCCTCTTTTTTTTTTTGGTGAGGAAGATTGGCCCTGAGCTAACATCTGTTGCCAATCTTCCTCTTTTTGCTTGAGGAAGTTTGTCACTGAGCTAACATCTGTGCCAGTCTTCCTCTATTTTGTATGTGGGATGCCACCACAGCATGGCTTGATGAGCGGTGTGTAGGTCCACACCTTGGATCTGAACCCGAGAACCCTGGGCCACCAAAGCAGAGCGTGTGAACTCAACCACCATGCTACAGAGACTTAGTTGCATTCTTTACTCTCTGGAGATGAATTCAGTAACAGGAATTCTTTATAAGAAGATGTGATGAGTAACCAGGCCCTTCTGTTATTTCACCTTCTCCAGCAAATGCTACAGATCTTGCTGTACTCAAGCCACGGGCCCCCTTCTACGGCTCACATAACACAGGAACGCACTATGGCTTCCTGCCATTGCTTTACCAGCATGGGCATAATTTCCCGCTTTCCCTCGGTTAATTAAAAGCAAATACCTCTTTGCAAGGCAGATAGCTGCTCTGTCAGTCACACCAGGATGCAGGGGCCTCGCTGTGTGCGATTTTTAATTGAATGACTCCTACTCCTGCGACCTCTGGGTCTTTCATTAATCAGTTATATACACAGGGAAGGTGAAGCTTAATGAGGTGTGTGTCAGGCACTCTGACACGGAGTGGCCTAGGTGGATAAACATCATGATGACATTATGTTAGCTGTGTCCCAGAGTCACACCAGGAGTGACTGAGCCATGTGGTAGGTGGGAGAAGAGAGGTGTAGTTCAGCCCTACTTCAGTGAGAGTCTGAATAATGAAGTTATCAAACCTGGCGGCTCTGGATCCAGACTGTGCATCACATTGCAACCCAGCAAAATTACCTAAATGCTCTGTGCCTCAGTTTTCTTATCAGTAAAATGAGCATAATGATAGTGCCTATCTCATAAGGCTGTTGTGAGGATGGAATGAATTAATACAGAGAAATGTAGAAAAGGATCTGGGATATATAGATGCTTATGAAATGCCAATTTCTATATTTGTGTGCTTCTGTCTGTTACTTGACAATGTCAACAAAATGTGGTGTTTAGAATGAATGAATTTAGGTGTTCTCTTGGGCAAGAGATGGGTTTCTTTTACTTTTCCTCCAAGGAATTTAGTGCTTAGAGTTGGTGGTTAAGAACACAGAGGCCACAAATCAGGCTGCCGGTCTTTAAATTCCAACTTGCCTTGAAATCCTGGGCTAACTTGGGAAGTGTGCACACAGGAGGGAAGATTCCAAGAAGCTTGGTGGAAAGCAAGAGCTGGAAAACTAAAAGAACTGAGCACAGATCTGAGCTTATGCCAAGTTAGAGGAGCTTGGTAAACACCTCAGGCTTGCTACGGAAGCCTCAAAGTAAAGACTATATTCCAGGATGAAGGGATTTACCCTGGACTATGGGCAAAATCAAAACAGATCCCCACACTGACAAAATGGAAAACAGAGACTCCGTAAGTTCAAGCTGATCAGTCAGCGATTTAACTGGCTTTTAGGACAAAGCTCAATGTGCTTCAGAATGTCAACAACATATCATCCCACAATGTCTAACATACAATAAAATAATTATTAGTCATATGAAGAAACAGGAAAATGTGATGCATAGTCAAGGGCAAATCAGCCAAATAGAAACATTCACCCAAAGATGACCCAGTATTGAAATTAGCAGATAAAGATCATAAGGCAACTGTTAAGTCAAGGACTTAAAGGAAAAGATAGTCATATTGAATGAACAGATGGAGAATTACAGCAGAGAAACGAAGCCTACAAAAAATAAGCAAATTTAAACTCTAGAACTGAAAAGGAAAATATCAGAAGTACAGAATCAGTCCATAAGATAGGTTTAATAGCAGATTGGAAACAGTAGAAGAAAGGGTAGATAAACTTGAATACAGACTAATAGAAATTATCTGATGTGTCAATTGGAGAGAACAGAATCTCAGTGACTTGTGGAACAATATGAAACAGTCAAATATATATGTTATTGGAGCCTTAGAAGGAGAGGAGAGAGAATGGGGCAGAAAAAATATTTGAGGAGATAAGGGCGAAAATTTCCCAAATTTGATTTAAAGCATATATTGACAGATTCAATGAGCACAGTGAGCCACAAGCACTTTAAGGACAAAGAACAAACACAAACATCTAGACACATCAAGTCAAACTGATGAAAACCAGAATAAAAAGGAAATCTTACAACCATTCAAAGAATAATGACACATCACACACAGGAGATCAACAATTTGAATTTTTGGTAACTTTTCATCAGAAACAATGGAGGGAAGAAGACAATGGAAAAACATCTTTAAAGTGTGGAAAGAAAAATGTATCAACTCAGAATTCTATGTCCAGCAAAAATATTCTTCAAAAATGGAGGCAATGCAAGGCATTTAAAAATAAATAAAATGAAAGCTAAGAAAATTTGAGGCCAGCAGACCTGGACTAAAAGAAATGCTAAAGGAAATTCTTCAGCTGAAAGGGAAATGACACCAAGTGGAAACTTGGGTCAAAAGAAAGGAGTGACAAATAACAAAAATGGTAAATTTGTGGGTAAGTGTAAAATACTACATTTTTTCCTCTTAATTTCTTTAAAAGACAAACAACTAATGCAAAAATAATAATACTCTAATGTAGTGTTTAAAACATTTCTAGATGTAAAATGTATGATAAAAGCATAAAGGACAAGGGATAATAAATGGATTATACTATTATAAGGTTCTCACATTTTATGTAAAATAGTACAGTATTAACTCTATGTAGACTATGATAAGTTAAAAATGACTATTGTAATCTGTAGAGCAATCACTAAAAAATAAGAAAGAGGCATTGCTAAGAAGACAATTGAGGGATGCAAATGAAATACTAAAAAGTACTGAGTTAACCCAAAAGAAGGCAGGAAAGGAGAAACAGAAGAATGAAAAAAGAAATGGAACATATGGAGAAGAAACAGCAAAATGGTAGACCTAACTCAACCATAGGAATAATTGCATTGAACGTAAACAGAGCCGATGCTCCAACTCAATGGCATATGTTGTCAGACTGAATAAGAAAGCAACGCTCAACCACGTGCTATGCACAAGAAATGCACTTCCACTATAAAGACATTGAAAATAAAAGAGTATAAAAAAAGCTGATGCGGCTCTATTAAGAGCAGGCTAGACAGACTTTAAGACCAAGAGTATTACTAAGACAAAAAGGGACATTCCATCACGATAAAATAACCAATCAGGAAGACATAACAATCCGGGACGCGGCTGCATCTCATAACTTCAACATCTGGGAGACAAAGATGGAACTGAAGGGGAAATACAGAATCCCACAGCCACGGTTGTGGGTTTAACACTCTCTTTCAGTAATTGATAGGACAAAGAAACAACAACAACAAAACAATTAGAAAATGAAAAAGCTAGTTAGAGAATGAGAGAAAACATTCGCAATACATGTATCTGACAAAGATCTTGTATCCAGAATATGTAAAGAACTCTTACAAATGGCAAGACCAATAGTCCAGTGGAAAGTAGGCAAATGGCTTGAACAGAAATCTCAAAAAAGAAGTTATACAAGGACCGAAAAGCACCTGAAAATGGTGGTTCACAGTTGTACACATTTTTCAAAGCTCATGAAAATATACCCTTAAGATTTGTGCAATAGTGCAGGAGGATAAAGAAGAGAAGGGCCTAGGTTTGAATCCCGACTCAGCCGCTTGAACTCGGTAGCCTTGGGCAAGTTACTAAGGTCTCAGAACCCCATCTCTTCATCTGTAAATGGGGATAAGGACGGACTCTTCACTGGGCTGCTGTGAAGGTTCAATCAAACAAGCTGTGAGACACCCAGCCCTGTGAGGCGCTCTATTAAATAGCTTAACAGTCTTTATTCTCTATTGATCTTCTTCCTCTCCCTTCTCCCAGCTCTTCCAAATTCCTTTCCATGGATTCCTTTAGGACCAGCAAGGGAGAAATGGAGAGCGGGGAATGTCCTAACTTGCCACAGGGTTGGGACCATTTGGCTAAGGGAAGAAACGCCATCGCCATCAGTTTCCCACTTATGGCCGTTAGGATGATATGGAAAAGGAACCATTCCTATGAGGAACCGTTTATTATAACCACTCCCCATGCTTTAGAGGCCCCTGGAAAGTGTATGCAGAAGTGACGTCTAGCCCCACATATGGGATGGTCCCTGCTCTGTGTACATTTTGATATAGCAAAAGCTGGCTATCTGGCATTCTAGCAACTAAAAGCGAATTGAACAGCAGAAGGATAACCTTGAGGTACTCAACCAAATAAAAATGAACTCTTGTGAAGTTGTAATATCACATATAAATATTCTGTACCAAAATGCTTTAAAACTTGGTAATCCTTATGTGTGTGTGTGTGTGTGTGTGTATACATATATGCATATTGCGTCTATATGTAACTGCGATTATCTATCTATCATCTGTCTATCATCTATCATCCATCTATCATCTATCTATCACCATCATCTTCTATATATGAACTATATAAGAGAATCATTGCTTTTAGGGTCGACAGAGCACCTCAATATCATTCGGTTTGACTCGTTCATTTTGGTGATGACAAAACGGAGATCCAGGAAAGTGAAGAGCTCATCTAAGATAAGAGCTGGGGAGTGCATGGATCTTTTAGGACACCGGGTTCTCTAGCCCTGCCATATAAATGAGCATTTACATTACTGTGGTCAGCTTGGCTTCCTGCAGGCTCCTCTTATTAGCTGTGTCAGGAGCTGATGTGCAGAAGGTACCATACATTGGCAATTGATCATGTGAGAAAGAATACCCCAAAATGCAAATATCTGATGCCATTATTGAGGGGAGATGGGCTAAAAACAGATATCATCGATTTAATTTTCAATGAGATGTGGGAGCATTCCAGGAAGGATTCCTGTGGCAGGAGGAGGCTGATCTGGATGGCACAGCAGGGTGTTTATGCAAAGAAAGAAGCTGTCTCTAACTTTTGGATGCTCAGCCAGATGCAATAAGTAAGTAATTTACAGGAGGATGCAATCGGGAGGTTTAAGAGGGACGTGCCTGTCAGCCAAAGGAAATTAACTGCAAGGGTCCGTGCTAGCTGCTTTAAGGAAACTAATTGCAGGATTTGAAAATGTAGTTTGAAAGACAGAGGAGAACTGGAAACCAAGACATGTAACAAATACCTTGAAGACCATATGCAGCATCATTTGGAGGCCATTTTTGCCGGGGTATTTCCCCGCAATGTTGGCTGCGGACAAGTCGAAGAGGTTGGCTCCCGTTTCGGTACAGATGGCATGGACCAGCATTTTCTTCCCTACCCCCGACGGCCCTGCCAACAGCAGGGATTTCACCAAAGGAGCTTTCTCGTGCACTGCTGCAGAACCTAAAAAAGGCAGAGGAAAGGCTCTAAAGTCCTGCCAAGAAAATATGTGGTTCCTAGACTCAGATTCCTCAAGGCCATGACTCCACGGATCGACCCCCGTTTCTGCAACAGTGATGGATGTGTTGAAAGTATTTCGAAGCAGAGGCACGCCTTCTGTCTCAGCTGGCTCACCTTTAACGTCTATGTCGGGGCTCGAGGTGCAGCCATAGGGTCTCCCTGGGTATTCGGTACATCGCTTCTCTCCTATCCCTCATCCTAGTATTTTCCCCAAACTCATAAATTTAAAGAACATTCCTGCAATAACTTACCTCTGGCATTTTTCGGGGAGGGGGCTGGAGGCTTCTCTGCTTGTCAGCGGCAGCATTACATCCTTTGAGAGCTTGGCAAGAGGAATGTGGAGGCGGGTGGGGAGGTGGACTGGGGAGTGTTCATTAGTGGTTCTTAGGAGGCAAAAGGAAAAACCAAGATCCAGGTGGCAGTAGCCTGGACATTCTTCTGCCCTGGTGTCTAGCCTGTCGGTACAGGCAGAGTCAACCTGACACCTGATAATAAAGTGACTTGAGTTACTATGCAGTCACTCTATGCCTAGTGCTCTCAACCACACTGTCCACCTCCTTCGAGCCCAGATTGGGACTCTGGCTTGAGTATCTTCTGTGCTCCTGAACCCAAGTGGAGCACTTGTGGGCACTGAGTAATTATAAAGTGGATGGAACTAAATCCTGGCAAGTGCTTGTGATGGAAACATTGACCATCATGTTAGTTTGCTTTTGGTCAACTACTGGGTACTTTTGTTTTTGGTGAGGAAAATTGGTCCGGACCTAACATCTGTGCCCATCTTCCTCTGCTTTGTGAGACAGTGCCACAGCATGGCTTGATGAGCAGTACACAGGTCCACGTCTGGGATCCAAACCCGCGAACCCTGGGCCGCCAAAGCAGAGCTTGCCAACTTCTGGGCACTTTTTGATCAGCTGCAAAATACATCAATATTATACTAATTATTGAGCTTTCCTTTTTTTTTTCTTGTGTAGTTGAGAAGATATAAGGAATTTACCTAATAATTAGAAACAATTTTTATGGTTACCTACTATAGTCCACATAAACTTGGAAAATAGTTTTGAGCAAGTTCTGTTTCAAATAAGATTACTAGGCTTGCTTTATTTGTGATTAGTGAGGAATACAGTCAAGTAACGTGATAAAGGAGACACCGTCTTCCAGGACAGGAGAGAGATGCCATTCCTTGGGTCTTCCGTTCAACTCCTAGGTATTGAGGGCTGTTCAGTTCGTGTCCGGGCCGGGGCTGTTGGGGGTTCCAATGTGGAGAAGACTCAGGATTTGCTGTAAAGAGTTTACGGCCAGGAGGGGAGCTAAACCTGAGCAGATGTGACTAGAACGGGAGGCAAATAGTGCTAAGATCCATGAGAGCCACAGAGAGTTCAGAGAGGAAACTAATGCCAGCTTGGCAGATGGGGTGGCTCAGGCCGGACTTCAGGAGAGGGTGGCATCTGATCTGGCCTCTGAAGAAGGGGCAGAATTGGAATGTGTAGTGAAGGGGACGTTTGAGAAGATTCCAAGGGAGCGGGGACACGATGACGGCAGGCCTGGAGCGGGAAGTCAGGTGGGTACTGGGTGAATGGCAGATAATTCTGATTGGCAAGGTAGCAGGGGACAGAAAGGGGTGGGGACACAGACTGCTGCCAGCCATGGGGTCCCTAGAAGGTAGTTGGGGGCTGCAGATTTGCTGAGGGTGCTGGCTGAGGCCCAGGGGCAGGGAGAGGTCCTGAGAGGCGTGGGCGGAGGACAGAATAGTGCTGAGGACAGAATCTGGGGAGGGGGCAGCAGCAGGGACAGGCACAAGGTGGGGGAAGACCCAGGAGCATGTGTGTCATTTACTCCATGGAAGTGACTTTCCAGAATGAAGGGAGTGGTCACCAAGGTCATTCAGAGAGGTGAAGAGGCCGGTCCAGGAAGGCCTCTGCCCCTGGGGCGTCGCTGACTTCTGGACAGCGCATCAGATGGGGTTGGGGTGGCTGGGGAGTCAATAGGGGCGCACAGGTCAGTGCCCACAGCTCTTCCTGTCCATTTCACTTTTTAATGGCGGTTTAAAAAAAATCTGTAGACTGACTAAGAGACAGAGGAAATCTGCAGGCTTTTGTGCATTCACCCTTCTCAACGTTGGCAGGGTTAAAGATTCACAGGGAGGCCAGTGTCCTGTGTCCTAACCCTGGACTCTGAAACGCTTACTCATCTGTAAAAGCAGGTCCAATGTCCACCTGGATGGCTTCTACTGGGAAGTGAGACAACGTATTAAAACTCCCGAGCAGCTGCTTCTGCTCCGTGAGCACCCTTGCCCCTTCCTTCTCTCCCTCCACGCTCTGGGGGGACAGTGATATTTCCTGGACAGAGGGGGAATGCTGCCCAGGTGCTTCCTGGGCATTCCCTTATGTGCCCAGGGGGCTTTCAAAGCTTTAATCTGGTCCTAGGAGCCCAGGCTGAGGCTCCTGAAAGCCTGGAGGCCAGCAGGAGCTTGTGAGGCTTGGCCAGGGCTGGAGAGTGGCCTTGCAGTGGGTCCTCAGTGCCCTGTGCCGAGCGACCCCATTGGTTCGTCCTGGCAAGAGTGACCTGAGCGACTGGGGCCAACAAGCACACTCCTTTTTGTAACAGGATCCTACTTTGCATGTATGAAATTTCAGCGAAGCACTCGAAGGCTGATCAGCGAATGCACTTCTCTGTCATCCTGATCTGGTTGTGCATTACACACACACAGACCGGTCATGAGAACGAGCGCCCGCTGCCTGTGGTCCTGGAGAGGTCGGTAGCCCATAGGGACTTCAGGGTCCTCACTGACAAAAGGAGGGTCTGAACAGGATGCTTCCAGAACAACCTTCTTCTGATGCTTTCTAGCCAGCTTGGACACGACATCCATCACCTGGAATCCGCCAGCCGAGGATGAAATATCCCACATTCTCATTTGTGAGGAATTCCGTTAAAAACCAGTCAGCTCTTCGTGCTCTCTGTTCTACCACCTTCCAGCTGTGATGAAGGTTGAGAGCTAATCTACTTATTTTATTTACAGGAACACCATAAATATTTATAGACATTATGTTTTATAAATAATATAAAATTATATCTATAATATATATTATAAATAATAATATAAAAGTATTTATTTTGTTGACCCCAAAAGTATTATATATTTATTATATACACATATATGTTATTTATGTTGGCCCCAAATTCCATTTTCTACTTCTGGCATTAAGTTAAAAGAGGAATGAACTATTTCTTGCCAATAGGTTTACATTCTTAGTTAAGTAAAGTGGAACAATATTACGTGTCCAAACTATTTCCATCTCATTTTAAAGCAAATTAAAGAAACAAAATGTGATTTCTATTTCAAAATTGTCACCAGAGCACAGCCTGGCTGGAGTTCCTGCCTCTGCCCCAGGTGAATCAGGCCATACATGTAGTCATAAAAAATAAACGTGAATGAGGGCAGCAGACATGTCCGTTACGGAGAGCCCACCCTCCTGGCACCTCTGGTGCACTGCAGAGCCTCGGGCCGTCTGTCTGAACAATCACGATGGAATCTCATTTAGCACTTAGACTGGACTTCAGTGAAAACTGGCAGAGCCTTGATCTGTTAGGTCCATGAAGCACACTGTCACTGACTCCCGAAGGGCCAGTTCTGGAAGGGACCGAGTAACAGAAGCCTGTGTGTAACAGGCAGGCCTAGCCTTAGCCCTTTGCCTAGTTGCTTAATTGTAGTTGCAGGTGCTTGCTTTGGCTGCGATCTCTCCAGAGGACGGCTGACAGGACCTTCGGCCCAGAATGTTAAGCAGGCCTTCAACAACGGTACAGACATGCTCCTGGGTAGGGCCTTTCTGTGGGTTCCGGGATGCACCGTCACAATGGAACTAGCCTCCCGCAGAATTCTCAAGAGGAAGAGTTAAGCCACAACGCACTTTGACACCAGCCAGGAAGACACCGTCAAAGCCAGCAAGCAGCACACCCCTGCTTCTGGAAAAGGCACAACAGGGCGCGAGGAGTCTTTACCTAGTGGCAAGACCCCGTACAGGGCGATGAGCTGTCTGACATCCAAGAGGGAAGGCATGGGCTCTATAGACACCTGGCGAAGAGTAGTCCCCAGGTAGCTGTACTCACCTGGGGAGAGAAGAAGCAGAGGACACATGAATGAGAAACCATGCTGGTCGGAGCTGCGTAATTTCAGCACTTGCATAATTAACACAGAACACAAATTGAACATTTCTGAGCAAATATAATCTTATTATGGAGAGTCACTATGAAGAACACATTTTTGCTCAGATAAAGCCTTGAAGAAATTTTGAATATTGCTACATGGCTATAGTAAAATGCTTTATTTTGACGATGATACTACCCTTCTAATATTTTTTTAAAATAACCTTTGAATATTGGCTACGTGAAGTGGAACCAAGTTCTAAAATGAGGGACATGCAAAGAAGACTACAATAGAGCAGGTTTTGTTTTATTTCTATTCCAAGAGATTACGTCTAACATTTGTGCAAAGTTTAAAAATAAATTATTTAAGATCAGGGCGTGAAATTTGTACTGGAGCAGTGTAAAATGGGAACCTGAAATATAATCATTTGAAAGGAAAGATATGAGTCTAATTTAGGATAAACAGAAACAGCTCCTTTGGAGGGTAATATTCATTTACATTTTTATCATTTTTAAAGGATTACCCAAGGAATAATACAGAAATAAATCTTTACAGGTTTAATTAGAAAGCATCAAAGGGCTTAATTGCAACCAGTCATAAATCTGAAGTGTTATTTTCTAACTAATTTAGATAAGGTCACCAAGAAAATTAGTTTGGCTGTCGCCATTTGTCATGAGGATGGACCTTTACACACTCGTACGAGTCTCTCTTGATGTACCTGAATCTGAAAGGAAAATATTCAAAGAATGGATCACAGTGTCTCGATCATTTCTTCTGACTTTTCCTTTCTATAACAAGGATGAATCTTACAGAGCTTTAGATGTTTCAAATGCGTGACAAACACACTTACGTGTATAGGAAAATACTGAAAAAATACATTTGTGTGTGTATGAAATACTGAAAATATCAGAAGCTTTAAAGCATCTTCAAATGCTAAGAAAACTGGAGTTGAAAACCAGATAAGGATCACTGTTTTGTTGTGAAGGGCAGCCTTTCAAAGACTCCACACAGAAAATAAAGTCCTTGGCAAGGACAATGGGTTTTGGTGGGGAGAACGAGAGATAATGAAATCTCCCCTTCCAGCTTCGGATCCTCACGCTTTTTAATGAGCAGGTAATAAATAGACGAGCGGTTAATTTCGCCTTCACTAGAGTAGGAAGAGATCCTGAAGTCACCATTAAATCCAGCGTGTAATTGCTGTAAATATGACATTAGAGGTGAAATGAAAGTGATTGCAATTTTCCTGCTTAAGTAAATCTATATTAATATCCAGATGCACCATATTTTCTAGAACCTAACAGATTTTATTTAGACCAATTAGACTAAGCTGAATTAGTGGGTGTTGGCTCCCACAGAACGGAGGACACGATGAACCCGGGCTGACTGCCCAGTGATGAGAGTCATTCTGAAGGCATATCACTGTGTTTTGCTATTGCCCAGCGTGGAAGCCATCAACGCTTCCCGTTTCTGGACTCCGAACTCAGAAACTTCCGGATTCCCTGCATGGACACCCTCTCTTCCACAAGGGAGGGAAGAAGGAAAGGGAGGATGAAAAGGTATTTGAGGTAGAGGGCATGAGAAATGACAAAGAAACCAGAACAATGGAAAGAAAAGAAACAGGGACTCTGTTATGGGTTGGATTCTGTCCCCTTATAAAGCCTTAATCCCCAGCATCTCAGAATGGGACCTTATCTGGAAACAGGGTCATTGCAGATGTAATTAGTTAAGATGAGGCCACTAGGGTGGGTCCTAATCCAGCGACTGGTGTCCTCTGTAAAAGGGGGAAATCTGGACACAGACATGCACACAGGGAGAAGGCCACTCGAAGATGAAGGCAGAGATCGGGTGATGCAGGAGAAGACAAGGAATGCTGAAGATTGCCAGCAAACCACCAGGGGACAGGATGAGGGATGAATGACGAGGTCAGTTTGGGCCACGGGAGCCCGAGGGCAGCTGGGCACCCAGGTTCGGGGAGCAGGACAGAGGTGGGGACTGGAAGAGGCCCCAAGGCTGCAACCAACCAACAGCTTCTCCCTTGGTGCCGGCGGAAGGAACCAGACTTGCAACCTTGATCTTGGACTTCTGCCCTCCAGGACTGTGAGAGCACAAATTTCTGCTCTTTAAGCCCCTTGGTTCGCGATACTTATCACAGTGGCCCTAGCAAACTAATACAGAATTAGTAAAATAATTGAAGAGAAAAGGGGCATAGAAGCACAGTTAAAAAATAATGAGAAATAAAAAATATTTGAGAAATAAAGGTGGAATCATCCTTTAATATTTCTCTTTTATCCCACCCAGCATTGAAAAGAAAATGAAGAACAGAGCGATTTGCAAAAAAAAAAATACTAGTTTCTTTAATAAATTACTCAAAGAAAATATGTGAGAGAATACACGAGGCCCTAAGAAGACAGACGATGCTCGGCGATCTTTGCGCCTCCCCCCATAGCCAGGACGTCCTCGGCCCTCCTCTGCACTGGAATGACTTAGCATCGTCTTCCAATGACAAAGACGGCAATGGACTATGATGGTTAAAGTCCGGGTGTCTGGACTTGTTTATTAACTTTAAGTTGGATGCAGGCGACCCAGTTTCCAGATGAGGTCAACAGAGACTATACCAGGCTGACTTTTTCTTATGACAGCTCCGCCAAGATTATGCAAGTGGTGGGACATTCACATCTTCTGAAGCTTTGGTCATTTTTTCATATGTAAATACATAGTCATATCCTCCAAGAGGGGACCTCTGGGAACCTGTTGCATCTTCTTGTCCTTAGGGCATGCTCTGAATGCCAAAGAGAATGTGGGAAACACTAACCAGGGGTCAGTGTTCCCACCAAACGCAGAGTTACCGAACCACGGCTGGGTGCGATAATTTAGGGGAATGTTAATTTTTGTTTGTTCTCCTTGTATTTTCCCCTTATGCAGTGGCTGGGCCTCTTGGTGCTTTGTGCTTCTGTGAAGCGGACAGGGAGGGTGGTGCACAGAGGAACTGTCTGTCATCGGCAAACCCCAATTGTGCCGAAGACTGGGAGAGAACACCGCCGCCAGCAACGCAGGGACCATAGCGAGCTCTGTGCCAAGCATGGCCTGGAGGGCCTCAGCGCCTAACTAACGAAATATTCACAGCAATTTAATGAGGCAGTAGTTGTTACTATCTAACAATTGTGGAAACTGAGGCATAGAAAGATTAAGTAAAGGACCAGCATCCTTCAGAAGGTGGGAGGGAGGAGACCTTCTCCCAGCCTGGGGAGAGAGAGCTGGGGGGTGGGTCCTTGAGCTGCGGGCATCGGGTCTGTGCTCTGGCGGCAGGAGGATGAGGGCGTAGGGGAGAGTGCTCCTTACTGAGGGAGAATCCGGGGCGGACATGAGTGGCCCCTGCAGGCCGGGGCACTGTGGGGTCTTCACGGGCACCAGTGCCCAGAATATCTCCCCAGCACCGTGGCACTGCATGGGAACTGAGGATCTGAGTGATTCCTGGGGGCAGGGGTGGGGCTCGTAAGGAGGATTATTCCTGAACAACCTCGGCAGTTTAGGAGTTGTGAAGCCAAATGAAGATGACTTAAAGAATAAGGAAATGTGCCATTCCTCGTGCCGTTGAGGCTACGGCAGGAGCTTGCTTTTGGGCAGAGGGCCAGCGCTGGGAGCTGGGGGGGGCGGGGGGTGCAGGAGCAGAGCAAGGAATAGGGGTGGGTAGCGCAGGGGTGAGGGCTGGGCGTGGGGGAATCCGACGGTCACAAGCTCGGTGTCTCAGAGCTTCGGTTTCCTGCTCTCCCCAGCCTCTTTCAGCCCTAACCTGCGTGATTCTAACGACTGCTGGGTTTGAGTGGTGTTTAAAGGAGAGTGGAGTTACGAATCATAACCGCCCAAAACAAATTTGTGTCCCTGGGGTGTTGAGTGGGCCTGGATCTGAATACAGAATCCCTGGCCCAGTGGAAAAGGTCCAAACCAAGTGGCTGAGTTCTGTGTCTGAGGCTTGGTGCTCCGTCCCCACCTGCATGAGGAGCTGGGGAAGCGCAGCCAACACCCACCCTCCCCTCCTTGTCTGGGTGCAGGACAACAGAGCTCCAAGTCGTCAGCTTTAGGAGCTGTGGCCCACGGACAAGTCGAGAGGGTGGTGCAGAGAGCAGCTGGGCTGTACGTAAAAGCATTAAGGAGAAACTAAGCAAATAATATTAAAATCAGGGAACCTGAGGGGGAGGGGGCTGCCTGGATCCCTCTCTTGTTAATTCTCTTCTAAGACAAGATGAGGCCCCGCCGACGTGAGGGTTGAGAACAGAGGCTTTTCCAGAGGCAGGCGGGGAGCTTTACAGCTTCCCTGGACTCCCTGGATTAGAGAAGGCCTCCCTCATTCGGGAAGTCTACACTCCAGGCTGGAGAAGGGGACCTGCAGGCTTGGGGTGGTCTGTTCCAGAATCAGAAATGGGTTAGGGGAGCCAGCAGTCAATAATCAAATGACTGCCCAGACATCGAAGCTCCCTTCCAGAGAAAGACGGGTCTTCAGTGCCAAATCCGAGGGCGGGGAGTCAAGGATGGGGTTGTCAAAGGGCCTTGATGTAGCTCAGTTCGGCCAAGATGAACGAACCCAGATTAAGGAAGGATGTGGAAACATATGTGCCAGGAGACAAGTCGAGGGTCAAAAAAATAGTTGGATAAGGCTTTACCTGAGCACGTAAGACTTTCATATAATCTGTATGATAAATTGTTACAGTTAGGAAAGAACTGTTTACCATCCTTAGAGTGATTAAGGAGAACACTGCAGCTATGAATACAATGCAGGTTCAGACGGCCTCTGGCACAGGACAGACAACAGCATCCTTGGGAGAAATAGCGAGGAAAACGATGCTGCAGTGCTGTGATCACACAGGTGTGTGTGTGTGTGTGTGTGTGTGTGTGTGTGTGGGCGTCCCTTCCACCCAGGACCCCAAGGCAGAGTTCAGTCTGAAGACCCTGGCGGGACACACAAGCAGCCAACACCAGAAGCTGAATGAGGGCATACTGACCACCTATTTGAGAACCCAAGCTAAGGATCTTTTTAAAAATCCCCTTTCACCATAAAATAAAACATTGATACAGAAAACCACGAGATAAATGTGTAGCTTAGTGAATTACTGTAAGATGGACACACTTGTAACCACTGGCCAGGTTATGAAATCACATTTTAAGCCACCCTAGAAACAACTCCCCGCCCCCCGCCCATACCTGGTCTCAGTCACAGCTCTCTCCCTTCTGCCCTCAGTCACAAGAGTCCCACATTTATGGCAATCTCTGCCTTGTATTTCTTCATTGAGCTATCACTGAGGGAGCAGGCTTAGAAACTATAGTCTGCCTTCTGAGTCTATTTTAACCTTCAGGTTCCCTCTCTCTCTCTCTTTTCCAGTACAATCTATCTACGGAAGAACCCAGGTGTTTGACCTCTAGCATCTCCTACAGCCTGGATTTGGTTGCCTGCATTCCTGTGGAGGGGCCCACCATGTTTCTCTGCATATCCTGCAAATTGGCAGCTGGATCCAGAGGCCTGCCCTTTGACAAGACTATAGGACGTACTGAATTTTCACATTGGAAGGCACATAATATCTAGTTTTGACTCTTTTGTGACATTAGCAGCCTTGGATGACCTTTGCCCAGATCCACTGGAGGCAGCAACGTGGCGATGTCCTAATTCTATTTTTTTCATTTTCACTTATTAGAACTCATTTAAAAAAGAAATATGTCCCTCATCTACGCTGTGGTTACTTGGTATAGTTCCCATAGGCAAGGCAGGACAAATTCTTGACTCTTTTTACTTACTGGTTTTCAAGACGATGAACCCATTTCTTGTCATCTTCCAAAGATGACCAGCTAGTATTTTTCTATCATTATGAACTTGTGAATAAAAACATATTTTGTGGATTTCAATCCATTGCATTTCTCAGCCTTACCAGAGCTCAAAATATTCCATCTCTGGCCAGAGGGAGCTTCGTCTTTTTGGCTCCTGAGTCTTTTTTGCCATGAATCTAGCCATCTTTGAAAGCTTCCTTGCTATCTGATATGATGGGATGTTCATTCCAGGCAGCGCTTGACATTTCCTGTCCCTGTCTCAAACCAGGCATTTCTCCAAGAAACTGATTTCTTTGAGTGGGAAATCATATTTTAACATCATGATCTTGGAGCTAGGAATGCTCATGGCTATTGGGTTGGTCGTTATTTGTAGGAATTTTCAATGGACAGAGTTAGGAAACATACGCCGTGGTGTGCACCACAACCACCTTACAAAATTCCTAAGAAAGTTAACAAGCAGCTCCCGGGAGCCGGGATCAGCACACCACCAGTGCATGTGCGTGTGTGTGTGATAAAATACCTCACGAGTTGAAACTGGAATTTCCAGTTCAAATTCAGGATTCTAAGTTTTTACTTAACTCCTTTCCTATTACATCTTTATCTCCATTCTCGCACACAGGAGAATATTCATCTCCAAGGACAAGGGGGATGATAGAGTAGCCCATAATTTCCCATTTGCTTTATCTCACATTTTTTTTTCATATTTACTACACTCCATGCACACACACACAACCTCATAATAACAAACCCAACACTATCAATACCACTTAGGATAACTGAAAATGGTGATACTTTGTGTTTGTGCTAATTCTTCTCTCCTTATTTTTGGTGGTTGAACTATATCTACATTGTCCGAGCATGGAGCCATTACCTATTCCATGCTCCCGTGCAGCCCTCAGTTAGTCTTAGCTTTATGAGTAGGTATATATTGAATGCTTACCACCAGTCCTTGCGTTAACGTCTCTAGTCATTTTTGGTTGTCTATAGTTCATTCTTAGTAGATTCTTCCGGAAGATGCTTACAGATCTATAATTTCCTTAATATGTATTAGCTTGGTTTGAAAGAGTTGGTCTGCTTTACGGGCATATCTTTTTGTGATGTTAATTTGTTCTTTATTCTTTCTTTTTTTATGGAAACTTTGCATGGCTTTTGATGTTGAACTTTTCCATTGCTTAAATTTATGAGAGTTAATAGTCCCATACTTTTAGAAGAAACTTTGGCTGGGGGGGGGGGCTTTTTAAATTTCAGAGAGCCCCGACTTCTGTTGTTTCATATATGGTAAAGTTTGCTTTCTTAGATGTCCCGGCTCTGGTCCCCTTTCCCAATGTTTTCTGGACCTCCGCTCTCTTTCATCTCTGTTGTCCCTGCTCTGTTTAGTTGCGATCCTACTCCCAAGAGTTCCTTCCCAGTGGGAGGCCCTGGCTTGGAAAGGAGCGTGGAAGGTCACTTTCAAGAGGGTGCAGAGATGAGCCTGTTCTCGCCCCTTCGTATTTCCTCATTTCATCCCTTTGCATCCATCTGCTACTGACGAGGGGCAAACCCCTCCCAGTTTCAGCTGCTGCTCCCCCTCAGCCTTCCGTACTGTCCAGGGAGTGTTTGCTGGTTATTTTGCAGTTCTTTTGTTCTGTGTCCCCAGTGGCTTGCACTTTGGGGTTTGAGGGGAAGCCTTGTCATTCTGTTTTGGTGAAAATGTTGTCCATGCGTTTGGTTTTTGCTATCTAGTTGCTGTGTTTATTTTTACGTGGGGGTTTGGGGAGATCCACTGCCATCTTTCAAGCTAAGGACCTTAACTGGGAAAAAATAAGGAAAACTTGGAAAAGACCAAAGGGAGCCAGCCCTTGTGGCAATTTGACTAGTTTTGTTAGACTGGGTCATTTTCATTGGCGGCCACTCTTAAGTGGCTGACTCAATTCCCTTTGACCTCAGGCATCTTAAAGATGCTGCCTGGAAATGGACAGAGAGATCATTGAAAAAGTCCAAGAAGGATAAGAAATTAATAAGAAGATGAGAAACATGTCCATCAATGTTTCTGAGACTCTACCATGTGCCAGGCACTGTGCTAAACAGTAGGAATTCAGCGATGAGCAAAACAGGTTATGAAAGGAGAATGGAGACAAAGAGTAGAGCACTCACAGACGCCAACCACAAGTAAAGAGACAGCATTCTGTTAAAAACGTCATTTTTTCATATTAACAGAATTAACAGAACATAATCAAGGGGATCCAGAAGAAAACCCTAAAGTACTTGAACAAGAAGCACATAAGGTAAACAGAAACTCCATATATATTCCAATATATATTTATATTAATAGGAAATATCAAGGCTCCTCCAAGCCCTCAAGAAGGAAATGTGGTTTTGTTTTAAAGGGATTAAAGTAATTATTTTTTGATCAAGGGTAATGTCAGCCTTCTTGCTCCCAAAGGCCAAAACTGGGTCAATGTAAACAGGATGAATAAGATGGAAATGGATGATAACACAATACAAAAAGGGGAGAATCCTGACTCCATGACAATTTTAAAAGGAGGGTGGGAGGGAAATCTCTTCCTAGAAGAATGGTACCTAATAAATACAGAAGGGATGGGAGAACATTCCCACTTACAGCCACCGTAGCCATAATCCATGCAGCAAAAACCATCAGTGGATATTAAAGCCTTTAAGACACTTGGGAACAGAATCTCCAGGTCCTGTATCCCCCACAGACTATTCATTAATTACAAAGGGGAAAGTGAAGCTTTACAATGGAGAAGCTCCTTCACCAGTGATTAAACTTAACATCACGAGCGATGGGATTAAGTGGCATCGTGTGTCCCCAGTGTGAAACGCTGAGAAGGACAAATATCACCTATGTAGCTTTCCCGTCAAAAACGTTTAACCTGAATCAAGTTATGAGGAAACCATCAAACCAGTTCAGTTGAAGGACAGTCGTAAAACAGCTCAGACTCTTTAAAAATGTCAATGTTGTGAAAGACTGAAAAAGGCTGGGAATTGTTCTAGATCAGAGGAATGAAAGGAGACTAAAAAATTTGACCATCACATCCACAATCCTTGATTGGATTTTGGGCTGAGAAAGACAAAGCTATAAAGGACATTATTAGGACTATTGGGGAAATCGATTAATGAGATATTAGGTAATAGTATGATATTCATGTTAGATTTTCTGAGGGTGATTACCCTTTTGTGGTAATGTAGGAGAATGTCCTTGCTCCCTGTAGATGCGTGAAAGTGAAAGTGATACCCACATTAGGGTGGTATCAGGAATTTTAAGCTTTAAGTGTGTTTTCAGGTCATCATGTTGTTTTTCAAAAATTAAGAGAAAAACATGAGTTGAAGATGGTGATTGCAAATGTCCCCACCTCCATCCTCCCAACTACTTCTGTGATGGCCCCTTCTGGAAGGAATTGCACCTGTGAGGACCGTGTGTTGTCGAAGGACCAGGTGCTTCCCCCTAGGGCATTTTGTTTAAATATGAAAGCATGTACAAGTCTTCACTTCCTCAGTTAAGCTTATGCCAGAAAGAACGCCCCAAGGAACTTGCTAGTTGGTTCGAAGACTTGATTCTACCCCATTAGGGGAGAGAGTTGGACTCATTAGTTTGCAGCACAGAATGAATTCAAATCAATTCAACCCAACACACATTTACTACAAGCCCCTATGGGCCAGGCTTTGGTTTGGACCAAACCCAAATGAAGCATATTTCCAGCTGTTGGGACTTCAAAACCCAAGGGGTGACATATGTGACGCACACATGAATGGTTCTTTGTGTACTTTACCAATGTAATCAGAGAGGTTGACTTTCAGGGCCTGGATCAGCAACCCTTCTTCGACCAGTTCCTTATACAGAGACTCAGTGGTCCTGGGGACAAAGCAGACCAGCTATTCCATGAGCATGCACATAAGATCAACAGTATTTCTGTGAATCGTCACATACGCGGTGAACTTTAACAAGATCTATTTCAAAGTACATTTGAATATATGCAAATAAATCGACTTTTGAAGTGCTTCTACAATTGGGGGAAAAATTAGGCTTTTTAAAAACAATACTTCCACTCATCCATGTGTGTATCTGATATTTCTCGTTAATAAGAATTATATCTTTGGGCATCTGAGACCCGCTATAGCTCCTCCAGTCTGCCCTTTCATCAGTCTTCATGATGGCGCAAATATGAAGTAGAAATTACCCAATAGCAGTAACGCAGTGGGCCCATAATTATATATTCAGTGAGCATCTGCAAGCCGTAGTAGATCATTAATCCTTTGTGAAATTGATGTTTCCTTTTAACCCAATAGCATAATGATTTAAAAGAAATATCTAGAAAGAACAAAGGCTTATATTGGAATTAATTCTGACATGGAAGATAGAAAGTCTAAGGTTGCCAGCATGATGATTTTTAGGAGGATGTTATACTTCTCCATAGTGTTTACAGACGTCAAAACCACTTCTCTAAGAGGACCTTGGGCATAGAGCCAGCACACTGGTAATTTATACTAACTGAGGGAAAAATGGAGACTGTATCCCATTTAATGAATGAAACCCCCAATGAAACTAACAAGGGCTTGGCTGGCAGGAATTCAGAGAGGTCAAGCTCAAATATTGTTCAGAATAGTCCTTTGAGATGTTTTGTCTTTTTCTTTTCTGTGGGCCTTATTCTTTGCTTCTACCCTCGTCTTTCTTTAGACTGAAGAATTGTAAATATAACTGTATTTAATCACTTCTTTGACTGTTCTATGATCCAGGTTAGTGTGATTAAAAGAGACTCAAGAACAACAGTCAGATTCAAGCCAAAGACCATCGGGACAAATGTTAATCCAATGGCCCCAGTCTTTGATTGACTGGAATTTTATTCTATCAAATATATTTAAAATAGTGTGCCCTCTGCTGAGAACTAAGAATGCTTTCATTGTAATGGAATTTGGGGTAACAGTATCTGACTTACTTCGAGGAAATATCAACTGTAGTGTTTTAACTTGAATACTTATTTAATATAAACATATAATGGATGCATAAAATATTAACATAAAGTTGAAGAGGATCCTCTAAAATGACCAAAACCAAATATACCATGAAGCCCGGAACACAAACCTTATATTTGGATCTTTCCAATGAAATGAACTCTTGTTATGGTATACACCATTTTCAACTTTAAGACTACCTTGAACTATGATAAAAATACTGGTTTACAGTTTATATCAACTTGATGAGAGAAACAGAAGTTGTGTTCCAGTGCTTGGCAGAGAACTAGCCCCAGTCTAGCGACACAGAGTCTTTAGAATTAAAATGAAAATTGGAAGGAGAGGACCAGGTATTTCTATACTTCGGGGCATAAATGTGAACGAAATACTGCTGGTCTCTCTTCATTTCACTAGACTATTGCTTGCAGCCCATTTATGATAGCTCAACTGTAAAGAAACATATGCCAAGAATATACTCAATGTTTAATGGATATTGTCCATGAACCACACGTGTGGGATCTATATTGCTAAAGCAGCATTTTATTCGGTAAAGCGATACTTTAAACGCAAGCAAATGTGAATGAATAATTTTAACTTAGCGGTTAGGTTTTATTGGTAGATTTGATTTTGGCTCTGGGTTCTCATTGGATAAGACACTTAGCATGGTCTTCTTCATCTAAAGGACTGTACTTGGTTTGGGGACTAAAGTGAGAACAAAGAAGAAAAGTGGCATTTAAAAGCTACCCAAAGATGCCCGTGGTGCTGTGTGCATGCGTGAGCTGGACCATCTTCACGGAAGGGACTCTGATGCTCCTTGTATCCCCAGGAGGCGTGAGTGTTGGTGCATGGGTGGGTGGGTGCCTCCCCAGGAACGGGCTCCCGGGCCTCAGAATGCTGCGCCGGCCCCTCTTAGGCAGCGGTCAGCCACAGCATCTTGACCCTGAACCTTTCCCCAAACAACGGGACCTCAAGTGAGGAGACCCACTGTCTTCGAGTCATATCCTGTGGTATCCTGCTCTCTCCACAGCCAAAGCCCTCATCCTGTCAGGCTGTCTTTCCAGAGGCTTCTTGCCAAGGCATGCTGCTAGGCACGTGCACTAGTTCTGGGGTGCTCTGGGCGCCTCTTCCCCTGTGGACACTTCCCAGCTGGCTTCCTCTCCCGTGGATCTTCTCTCAACCAGAGTTTGGGAATGTATCACTGGGGCCCAGGGGGGGCTCGGGGACACCCCAAAACAGGGGAGCAACACATGATGTCCATTAACAAACCCACGGGAAGGGAGGCATACATTCCAAATGAGTACTGACATTCTTTATTAGGGATTTTATTTAAATTCCTTGAAAATATCTGAAAACCTAGGTCCTATTTATTTCCAATGTTAAGGCACCGGAGGGCCATCTCAGCTTAAAAAAAATGAGCATTTAAAATTATTCATTAGTATCAAAGTTCAGCCAATTCAGCTCAAGGAAATGGAAATAGCCCTTTTGAGACTCAGCCTTATCTTTCCTCCAATGGGCATTCATGAAGCACCTCAGTGGGCCGAGCTACGGACGAGAAGGTAAATGGGTACTGTCTCTGCCCTCAAGGAACTCAGTCTTAGCCTCCTCAAAAGCTGGATTAAGATGCTACTTCTTAAGCAATTTCATAAGAACCCCATGAATGTTGAAACTTAAAAGGAGTCACATGATCTCAGAAAAGATGGGGCCCAAGCTTGCCTTCTGGGCCCCTCCTCTTGGCGAGCATCTCTCCAGCCTAGGAGGCTGTGCTTTGTACAGGCAGCAGAGTGGTCCAGCACAGCCCCCTTGACACTTCGAGGATGACAGGGGTGTAGTGTACCAGGAAGAGGTGTCTTTCCCAGGCCAAGGCCGAGGACTTAGACCGTGTCCTGTGCTCTGCTCTGGGATGCCCTCCCCTTCTCACGTGCATTCCAGCCAACCAGGTGCCCTCTCACCTGTCAGCCGTCAGATCTTTATCCTTCTTCCCCTTTTTCCCTTTCTTCCCTTTGCTTTTCTGGAAGAAAATGGAAATCACCAACAATTTAGTAAAAACAAGTGAGCAAATTAGCTCTAGAACTTAGAGAAGGAAGCTGATTTTTGGTGGTGGGTGGGGGAGGAATAGGAGATGAGAAGTCAACTGTGGTACACTGATCATGGAGTTGCAACGTTTCCATGAATGTAGGGATTGGCCTGGAAAGTCCCAAGTTGCTTATGTGGACGTGTCCCCGGGTGGATAGAAAATGAGGTCACCACTGTGACACCTGCACAGGACCTAATGTCTATCCAGCCCTGAGCACTCTGGTTCTATTTTTCTGGGCTCTGGCACAGTGTATTACGAAGGATGAGAGAGCCATGTGCATGGGCAATGAAGCTGCGCTGGCCCTTGGTACCCGATCACCTCCCTCTGTTAGCATCTGGCCCCAAATCCGGTTCCCAAAGGTCTTTGCCGTCAGATGTTTGTGACAGCTTGAGGGACAAGCTTGGATGCGATCTTTCAAACCGTGCTGATTGCTTCACTGTTCTGTTTAAAACATACATGAGTAGCTCCCCAGTGCCTGCAGGACAAAGTGAAAATTCCCCCACATGGGTGTAGAAAGTCTTTCCAGCCTGGCCTCCATCTTCCCTTCCCGGCTCATCTTCCATCTCAGGCCTCCACAGACGACGCGTGCTCCCCGTCACACAGGACTGACCCTTTCTTTACGCTCCTCCTCCATGTCCATCTCCTCATTCATTCATTCATTATTCATTCATTCTTTTACTGTTGTATAATTTGGGTACAGCAAAGTATACCCGCGTACAGGCTGATTAATGTTTACATTTAATTTTTACATATAACCATGTAACCACACCCAGTTCAAAACAGAGAACACATTTTCAAGACATTTTCATCACCTCTGAACTCTTTCTCATGCTGCTTTCCAGTCTGTAGGTGACCACTATTCTGACTGTAGATTCACAGTGCCTGTTCTTGCACATGGAATCATGCAATTTAAACTCTTTTGTGTCTGGCTTCTTTCACTCAATACTATGATTGCAACACTCACTTATGTGGTTCCACACAGCAGCTATAATTCATGCATGCTTTTCAGTTTTTTAAATATTAAATTTTTTTTTTGGTGAGGAAGATTGGCCCTGAGCTAACATCTGTGCCAGTCTTCCTCTATTTTATGTGGGACGCCGCCACAGCATAGCCTGATGGCCAGGTCTGTGCCCGGGATTCGAACCTGTGAACCCTGGGCCGCCAAAGCAGAACATGTGGGAACACTACACCACTGGGCCAGCCCCTAAATTTTGTCCTTTCAAGAATGTTCTATCAACAGAATCACATAGGATGCAACTCTTTTGCTTTTCACTCATCGTAATTCTCAGGAAATTTATCCAGGTCATCGTGTGTATTGAGAGATCCTTTTTTATTGCTGTTTTCAGTTTGGGGCTGAATTGATTAAGGCACTATAAACGCGCGTGTGTGTGTGTGTGGGTGTGTGTGCGCGTGCGTGCAAGTCTTGTTTCTCTGGGATAAATGCCCATGTGTGCAATTGCTGTCTCTGCCCTCTACCTTGAGCATCCTGGCCCAAATGGCAGGACTGGCTTGGGATGAAAGTGGAAGGAGGAGTCCTAGGAAACAAACTTTGGATATTGGGAGCCAACCGGCTACTCAAAACCACTGTGACATGGAGTGGTGGCAGCTTAAAGTTCAATTCGCCGGCTTCCTTCCGCTCTGGTTACCCCAGTCACAAAGAACTTGCTCGTTGCTACTGGCCTCCCCTACAGAGCTGCCTACAGGGAGAGAGGACTGGGTATCTGGGGCGCCCTCACTGGCTCCTCTGAGAGTTGTCATCCACTGGGTGGGGCTCGGGTCATAGGAATCTGCAATGATGAGGGGTGGGGATGGTTAGTTTAGACTGTTGACTTTACCCCATTTATAAGCCCACAACCCTGAGGGCTTCCTTCACCAAAGGAAGACAGGTGTCCCTGTGAAGACATGTGTTCCTGTGAAGACAGGTGTCCCTGTGAAGACATGTGTCCCAGTGAAGAC
>NC_060283.1:36564395-36574012 GCF_021613505.1 Equus quagga | reverse complement strand
GTGAAGACAGGTGTCCCTGTGAAGACATGTGTCCCAGTGAAGACATGTGTCCCTGTGAAGCAGCCTGGGGGCAGCCAGGGTCTGCCAGGCAGCATCCCAGACATGCCACCGGCTGCGTGGGCAGTGGCTCCTTTTCATGATCTCAGTCTGCCCTCTGCCTCATCCCTGAACCCCCAGGCACATTCACTACTCACCTTTTTACCTCCTTTCTTTCCCGTTTTTGCCGGCAATTCCTTTTCTCTGTTCACAGCTAGTTTTAAATTTTTTAGTTCTTGTCTCATCAACTCATCAACCTGGGTGAATACACAACACATCACTTTTAAGTGACTTTGCATGTCCCGTGTTTTCTTTGTGACGCTTAAAAACAGCTTAAATTCCGGGTAGATCATTAACGGGAAATTGTAAACACGTAAATGACTGTGATTAGTGACTTGTTATCAGCACAACGTGAAGGTGTGTTTACCTGCACCCTGATTTCTGACTCCAGTTCTTTCCGCTTCTCCTCTTTGATCAGCTCCGGGTCATAGTCCTGGGGAAAATTCCATGATTCATCTTTATTCTTCCACAGGTCTATACTCCAGAGGGATAAAGCAAAAGAAAATGGACATGTTCTTCAGCATGAAGGTTCATAAAAGCAGTTATTGCAATATAAAACACAAGCTTAATTTTCTATCTTTTTGCACGGAATAAAAGTTTGAATAAAGTAAGTAAGAGAGTGCTAAAATTCATATGTCCTTTTCTTCCACTTCCCAAATGGAAGCAATGGGCTTGTGTAATGTCTCCGAAGTAAAGAGGAAAACTGCTAATGTGAAAATAAATAAAAAAGTCTGATACAAACAGGATCCTTCTATATGATTATAACCATGTAAAGAGCAATATGTTAATTGTGGGATTATACAAGAATAGATGATTATTTTTGTAATATGTTTTCTATTACTTTTATTATTCAAATAATTCACTAAAATATGAAAGATTTTGTTGCTAGTTCAACTCCCCCTGTGGTTTTCCCTGGCCCCCTATTAAAAGACAACACTGAACACACAAGCAGCCAGGACTTTCCCGTAATTCAACAGCTGTATTTTTGAATTACGTCTTGGATGTTTTTGAAATCATACGTAGTTTACATTTCCCTCTTGCTTTATGCTGGCAGTCAGGAATATGGTTATAAAAATGTGACCCTAGAGAAAATAAGGATCATTTTGTAGCACTGGAATAAATGGAAATACAGTTCATTTCTCAGAAGAGGAATTCCAAATGTGCGCTGAGGTGCCGATCAACTGGATCCTGGCAGTGGGACCCGGGTGTCTCCTAGGGGAGATAAGACTTGTCAGTTTGGGAAGTGAGATCTCTTCCTGGAATCTGTGGACAGAATGGGATGGAAATTTGCTAGAACCAAATCTGCAAGCCTACGCACTCGGCCACTTCACTGGGAACTCATCCTTAGAGCAGTGATGCCCTTGAACTTAGGAAGGCAACTGAGGGCCATGCGGGCCAAGCAGAGGCTTCCCCACCACTGTTGGACAACAGCAATGACGTGGGACGAAAGGGGGTCATGTGGGGCCTGATGGCAGGTGATGGCATGAATGAACAGGATGGCGGCCTCTCAACCACAGCCTCCACTATGAACACGACACTCAGATCCGGCGACTTGCCAGGAGTGTCACACAGCCAACAGAGGAGGGAGGAAGTCAACTCAGAGAGGACATCACAGTCACAGACAGAAACATGTTTGGATGCTCCACAGAGCCAGAGGTGTCAACCATGAAGACCAAGAGTAGACAAGGTGCTGGAGAGTCATGTAGGCAAACGAGAAAGGAGGGTCGAATCTCTGAATAAATCACAGAGGACCAGGATTAGCAGAAGGGGTGAGAAATGAAAGGAGAAGGGACTAGACATGGCGTGATCCAGGAAAAGCTGCAGATCCTGGAGAGATGGAGAAAAATGGTGACAAGATTCTGAGGCACCACTCAGAACTGGAGAATGGACAGAGAGCCACCCCAAGGGCTCCAGCCATCGGATGCCTACCCAGGCAGCACAGCCCACAATTAGGGGTCTGGTGGAACCGCCATCTTAACACATACCTATTGGTCTCACCATCTTCGCTCTCCTTATGGACAATCTCTATCTCCCAAGGGGAGAGGAACGAGGAAGGGCAGCTGTGCTCTACAGACACCTGTGCACCCAAGGAGCTGACACATGTCAGCAGAGCGGAAGTGATGGATGACCAAGGGCTAGGGAGCATGTCCTTTGAGGGTGATCAGAGTCAGGACCCTGCAGGATAGGACAACCGTAGGAAGGAAGACGGGACGTGGAAACGCAGTTCCAGTTTTCCAAAAGTGTGAGTCGGGTCCACAAGTCACAGGCTGAAGACGCTGACGCTGCTCCCAGTGGTTGGCATGGAAATTTTGGGAGGTGGAAATGGTCACTGCAAGGTGTTGCCACACACAGGTCAGGCAGGCCCACCTCGCTTCCTGGACAGACCAGGGGACTGTTGGCTCAGCAGAAGCAGAGCCCGTCTGGATTCCAGGTCTAGAACAGACTCGCAGGCTCATGGCCTTACCACCAGTGAACCCAGGGGAGTGTGGCCTGGGCAGGGCCATGCCAGTCGCTGGCTGACCACGGTCTCTGCAGGAAGATACGAAGAAGAAGTCTACCGGTAATGCAAATGTATGGGGGAAGATCTTTTAAGACAATGATGCCAACAGGACCCAGAGTTCTTCTGGAGTGGCTAATGTGGACTTATAAGAAACAGACAAGAAATAAATCACAAAGGCGGTAAAATTTTCATAGAATTGATTCACCCACGTATCCCTCTCCAGCAGGGCAGCCATGTGACAGGTGGCCCAGCCACTGGGGCAGAGACGATGGAATGGGATGGTTGTGGAGAGGGTTTGGGGCGTGACTCCCGGATGCCTGTCTGAGGGCGACCGCCGAGGTGGGGACCGAAGTTCAAGGGGTGTCATCACCCAGATGCGGCAGGTGACCAGCCTGTGACTGAGGTGTGTAGACCAAGGGGGAGGAGCCCAGGAAAGGTTGATGGGGGCCACACGTGGCAGGAACAGGCACATAGGGAATGGCTGGAAAGCTGGGAGCTGAATTTTCATCATTTGAAACAGTCATTCGCACGAGTGAGAGCCAGTCAGAGAGGTCTCCCCTAGTTTTTATAGTCAGGGCGTGAAAAATACGCACTGTGTAAATTGTCCTTATCAGCCCACTATGTGAAAAAGGTCTCAAGTCATAAATATCTGAGAGTTTATCCTTTTCCCTGGACCCCCTGGATGGCGGATTTTGAGGTTAGCTTGTCGGGTGTGTGTACACTGAAGGCTCAGCTAGTTTACGGTTTTTTCCTTTGAAAGTCATGGCTCATTTTCAGTACTTTTTCTGAAATGGACATAGCCTAAACCGTGGAAAACTTTAAAATGTCAGACTATAATCTGATGTTTCTTTTCAGGTGTTTAAAATTGTACACGTCCCGCCTTGAAAATCCTATAAAGGTTTAAATGCGTTAAAATGTGCTGTTTGCTAATGATTCTTTTTTAACAGATTTCCCCCTTGTATGATGACTAAATCTTCAACAGCACACCCACCTGTTTCATCAGGATACGTTAAAGCAGAATAGCTTTGTTATTTAAAGGAAGCTGCTCTGATCTTTCCCTAGATTGACTAAAATTGGCAAGTGATGCGCTTAGAAATGAAAGGAACACGGAAAACACGACACGATTATTTATGCAAAAGCAGCGGCACCTCATCACACATTCTGCGCCTGCAGCCGTAACTATATTTTTCACATAACGCGGTGCAAGCGGCCTTTGCCAATTTCACCTCCCGATCGTTGAAACGGACTTCGTTTTCTGCTGAAACTTTGCTTTTCTCATGACACTTTCGTAGGGGGGCACTTCTCAATCCCTTCAGGAATTCCATGGGCATTTATAAATGCAGGAAGCTATTCAAGGGCCTCAAAGCCCCACAGCCACTTGCTCTCTCCTGCAGCCCAGAATGAGCTTTTATCCCGGAGACAGTGAAAAGCGGGGCCTGCGAGGTTTCACACATTGGGGTGGGGGGGTGGGGGCGGAGGAGAGGGGGCTTAATCTCGGTGATTAAAATGCTAATGTTTTATTTGAAAAGGAAAACCTTTGATTTCTAAGAAAAGAATTCTACCACGAAGACATTTAATTTCTTTCAGTTTCCAAAGACCCGGCAGGTGACAACTGCACAGCCTCCTACTAGGAAAATGACACTTCCCACTTCCTGCTCCCGAGCGGCCACTGTTTGCAGTTCTAGCCTTGATGGAAACAGATATGACACAAAAGGCCCTCTCCTGGCTGGGTCAGCAGATCACAGACTGGGCTTCCCACGGGCAACATTAGATTTCCCAAAGAGTAAGTTTCACTTTTATCAAAATAATCCACGCACATCGTTTTAAACGAAGTCAAGAGAGTATGAAAAGGATTATAATAAAAACTGGTCTAACTCTGCCTTCTGGGGACACTGCCCAATGACATTCAGTCCCGTGTTTGCTCATTCATTAAAAAATGCATTGGGGGGCTGGCCCCCTGGAGGAGTGGTTGAGTTCGCGCTCTCCACTGCGGCGGCCCAGGGTTTCGCTGGTTCGGATCCTGGGCGCAGACATGGCACCCCTCGCCAGGCCACGTTGAGGCGGCGTCCCACGTGCCACAACTAGAGTGACCCACAACTAAAACATACAACTACGTACTGGGGGGATTTAGGGAAGAAAAAGCAGAAAAAAAGATTGGCAACAGCTGTTAGCTCAGGCGCCAATCTTTAAGAAAAAAAAATGCATCGAGTAAATTCAGATTAACTCATAAATCTGATTTATTCATCTATTATTTAATTTGTAAAGAATTTATTCATAAGTCATTTAATTCATGGGCCAGGCACTGCTCTCAGAGCTGGCCGATGGCCGAAGGCCCTACCCTCATGGACCTGGTCCCACTGCAGGGAGGCAGCAAACACTCACACACAGACACACACACACACATGCACACACACACGCACACACAGGCACCCACACATATATCGAAGTCAGATGGAGGGCAGTAAAGTAGGGTCAGGGGTGGGGCACAGGGTGAGGTGGGGAGGCTGTTATCTCATGTGGGTCTCAGGGAAGGCCTGCAGGGACAAGTATTTCAGGCAAAGGGAGCAGAATGTATGAGGGCCTTGAGGCGAGAGTGTGGTTGGCTTGTGGGAGGAAGAGCACAGATCCCACTAGAGCAGAGTGTGAAGGCATCTAGCTTCACATGAGCCCTTAGCTGTTTCTCTCTTCTTCTCCCAATGTCTAAATAATATGCTTACTAATATGCTTGCTAAATAATATGCTACTTCTGGATATACCGGTTCTGGACATGAGCTCCTGACTTCCTGTTATGGTGCATGAGGATCCGGTTTGCTCTCATTTTTCTTTCTCCGTTATTTTCTCCATGTGGTTACATCAGACAAGAAGGGAGCCAGGCCTTCCAAACCCCGGGGGAATCTGTCACCCAAGCATGAGTGTAGGATGATAATGTAGATGCCCCTGGCTCCTAGAAAGCCCTCTGGGAGCCCCTCGCAGACATCCTGCAGGACGGGCTCCACCGAAGTGAGGGAGGAAGAGGAAAATGAGGGAGTGACTGTCAGGAGAAGTGAAGGCCCAAGGATGTCAACTGACAGCCTCCAAGAGGGAGGTCTTGGGGAGAAAATGAACCAGAAACGATCTGATGTGTTTGAAGGCGTGGAAAATTATCTGGAAGCTTGGTGACACACATGTAGAATACGAAACAAACGAGGGTGGTTGTAAAGACCAAAAGACAATGTCATGCAAAGTAGTGTCTTAACAAATGGCAGCTACTGTTGCAACCACACACCTGAGTCCTGGTGGCAGCCCACAGCCAGGCCCGTGACCCCACAGTGTGGGTTACTGTGATTCCTCACTGGGCGCACCGGATGTTGTTGCTGCCAGACTAATTTACACAAGCCACCCAACTTAGGCCACTGTCCCCACCCATCCACCACCACAGCGCCTGGTATATTGTGTTTTGATGGCATGTGCCATCTTTGTGTCTCCAGGCTAGCTCTGCACCTGGCACACTGGAGACAATCAAGGTTTGTTGAATGAATATGTAAGTGAATGGGCGTTTTGACAGTGATTGCTCTGTGCCACTGTTCATCGAAGAGTTGATGAATTCTCAAACTTGACTATCGGTACCTGCCCAAAGAGGGAGAGCTATGTTTACCTCTCCTGGTTGTTGTGAAGATTAAGTGAGATGGGCGTGGAACACGCAAAGCCGTGCGTGTCTTGAGCACCTAATAAATATTAATCACGCCTTTGACCTCCTTCCTCCCCAAATAAAGCAGTTGCTGAATCCTGCCGATGTCCTCCTTGCCCCTGGCTCCCACTGCAGTTCAGCCCCCCTTGCAGAGTGGGATTCCTGCCACTAGTGGTATGCGACAGAATTTTAGGTGGCACATGGACTTTCTTACTTTGTATAACTAGCATAGCAAACCTGTGACGACACTGAGATTGTCACTTAGGATGAGCTCAATTTATTGGTGTGAGTCTATTTAAAAAATATATATAAAGGAAAGAATAGTACCGGTGCTGTCCAGATAAGAGCAGAATTCGGGAGGAGGCCCACGCATGACTGATGTTTGAAAATATTCTAATTCACATCCTTATTGCATTTTTCAGGAATTTCCAAATAGCACTAATGACCAGGGTCATCTTGGCGGGCCATTCTGTGTTGGGATTTATCTGGAGGGTGGAGTGGAAGCAAAGGCATTGGAAAATCGTTCTAGCAAATTCTAATGGAATTATCTGAAAGACCGATTCATAAGCTCGCAGATCCAGCCAGATGATAGCTGTGCTAATTATAATAATGCTCAACAATGGACCAAAGCATCCCGCGTCGGTGTTTGGGCGCACGTGATAAAAACATGATGCTGTACACACGGTGTTGATTTTCTGAGCTTAAACAATCCAGGGGAGACCTTTCTCCCCTTTCATTGCCAGCAAGAGAATGTTCGTGGAAGTCTTAGGGGTTCAGAACAGAATGGAGGTTCAGACCATGTTCTCACCCTGTGATCTTGTCCTTTTACCAATTATATGCCTTTAAGGCACCCAAAGGAATCTTAAAACACAGATGGACAGAAGATCTTGGCTCTGAGCTGCAAGTCTGCAGCCTCTCATGATGGGGCACCTAGTTCTGCCCAACAGACGCTGAGTGCTAGGGCCAGGGGCCATGCAGGGTGGACAGAGCGACACCCCGGGGGCCACGCCCTTCCTCCTAAACCCACCTTTGTACACGTTATTTCCTTCCTCCATCGTAGGAAGAAAAACACTTGGTGACATCTTCCACCCTTCGTCTTCTTCCTGTTGAAGCAGAATAGTACTGTTGTTAATTACAGGCATAGCTTATCTGTCGAGACTGGACAGTAAAAAGTGCGTGTGTCGCTACTGCAGTGACCATGGTCAAGCACATGGACTCTTTCCTGGTTTATGGAGCGGAGGTCTAGCCCCTCGCCTGCCCCCCTGGGCAGTTTCCCTGCTGGCCAGTCTGAGCAGCAAGCGCTGCGTCCACCAAGCAGGGCTTGGATGGTGCTGGAGACTTAGTTCCCCCTGCAGGTTCACGGAGGAGTCCCGTGGGACACCGGCTTCCCATCCTGGTGGCCTCCCCTGTGGTACTCCACGCCCTGAGTTTGGTCCTGTCGTCTGACGTTCTGGCTCCTTCCAGGCTCTGAAAGCTGACTCCCAGCCGCAGTCCTGCCGCCTTCCTGCACCACGTTCCCAGCGTTAAGCTGCTTCCTGTCTGTCCTGCTCTGCCACCTGCCAGCTCTCGGCTGCTCTGCACACCTGGGCTGCTCTCCCCCTTCTTACCTGTCCCTTCTCAGGGCCATGAAGCCAGTCCTGAGCCCCAGCCTGGAGCTGGAGGTCATGCTTCCTTCCTGGAACCCGAATCCTGCCAGCCTCCCTGCCCTGGGCCCCCACTGCAGAGAGAGCCCAACCACGGCATCCTTGGTCCCTGCTGCCGCCTCTGCGCAGCCAGATCAGAGCCTGCAGGGACACCTGCCACTGCAGGGGGCAGCTCTGCCTTGACCCCCAGAGAAGCCCCCTCTGCCCTACACCGCCAGGGCCCAGCTGCTCCCAATCCAGAGCAGCCAGGCCTTGCAAAGCCTCACCTGTTGTTTCTGTGCAATCATGTTACACCGTACTAAGAGTCAGGTGCCTGATGACCAGCATCATGGTTATTGTCCCCCCACCAAGGGCAAAATGAGCGATGCTTGTCTACATCATGTCCATGAGCAGCTTTCCAAAGCACTCGAAACGCTCTCTGTACAGCTCAGAGGAGGAGAGGCAAGAAGATGACGAGTGTCTCTCCCCAGCTGCTTCCGGAGCAGCCCTTGACTCTGGACACAGGACGTCCCACATGCTGTGGGGGTCATGCAGCGCCCGTGCCCCCGATCCCTACGTATCTCTCCTTCTCCCCCACCCCAACGGCAGTCAGGAAGACGCACGAACGAGTGCTCACAAGGGTGCTAAGAACCACAAGGAGGAAGTCCAGGGGCAGGCAGGAGAGCCCCCGCTTCACGGGGTAGGGGGATCATGGGAGACCTGTCTGGAAGCACAGCTTATAAACCACGCGGGGGCTGCTGCAGCCACGGAGAGGGGCCCCTGGCCTTGCAGAAGCCAGGGGAGAACTTGGGCCCAGACATGCCCGGGGCCTCAAAGCCAGTGGAACAACTAACCCACCTTCCAGGAGCCACAGGAAACCAAGCTCCCTGTGAGGAGGCCCCACCCAGGGCACAACGCCCAGGGCTGGCACTGCCCACTCTTGGGACCAGGAGAGCTGGCGATCTGAGAAAAATCTGCTGGAGAAGCAAGAAAAAGACCCGTACTGGGCAAAGCCTGTCTTTGGAGGAAAGAGAGAATTCATGGACAGAAGGGAAGTTTAATTATTTTAGAGATATTATTGACATCTCTCACTCTCTCTCTCTTCAGGTGTCACGAAGGACTCATGGATCTTTACTATCTGTCAATGTGTTGCTCACCATTAAGGTCATTTTTGCCTTAGATGCTCAGATGGCCCTATATGTGGCTTCTGGGAGCCCCTTACATGGTGAGGCTGTGCCTTCATGGGTAGAGGAGGAAGAGGAGAGGGAGGAAGAGGAAGAAGGGGAGGAGAGGGAGGAGGAGGGAGAGCAGGAGCGGGAAGAGAGGAACAGGAGGAGGGAGAGGGGGGAGGAGGAGGAGGGGGAGGGGGGGGGAGGGGGAGGGGGGGGGAGGAGGGGGGGAGGAGGGGGGGGGAGGAGGCGGCGGGCTGGTGCTCCAGGGCAGGGGTGCATAACGAGGGGAAGTGCTTTCAGCAGAGGGAACAGTATACGTGAAGTCTGAGCTGGGAAGGCTGTTCGTTTGGACAATTGAAAGTTCAGTACAGCCGGGGTGTACCACACAGGGGTGAGCAGACAGACACGAGGCTGGGGAGAGAGAGAGTGAGGGAGGGAGAGAGGGAGGGAGGGAAAGAGACAGAGAGAGGGAGAGAGGGAGACAGAGAGAGGGAGCGAGAGGGAGGGAAACAGAGAGAGGAGGAGGGGAGGAGAGGGAGGAGGAGGAGGGGAGGAGGAGG
>NC_060283.1:36520069-36559395 GCF_021613505.1 Equus quagga | reverse complement strand
GCTGAATAGGTATAACACAGTATTTATTCTTAATTTATAGTTCTTTATTTGGTGTGGCTAAATTTCATTTTGTCTTGTTTTGTTTGCTTGTTTGCCAGCTTTATGACCTTATCTTGTTTACTCGCAAGCATTTCCCCAGCACCTACTGTGTGTGGGACTTTTTAGGAGCTGGGGCTACAGGATGCATCCTTCAGGCTCTGCCTTTGGGGCCTGCCTGCAGGATCCCCGATTCTCCTACGCTAGGATTCCTGGATTCTCACTGACTATGCCCTGGAAACCCCCGTTACGCCACATCTCAGTTCTTCTTACCGATGTCTGCCGGTGTCGCCTCTTACTGGGGTGTCACCTCTTCCCAGGTCCTGGGCTTCCCCGTGACTGTCAGATCCATGTTTTCCTCCAGGGAAACTGGGGGTCGCCTTCCCAGATCCCCCTCCTCCCCATGCAGCTCAGCTCTCACACTCTGGCCTGCCCACCGAGGTGAAGGGGGCATGTCCAGCCATGGCCTGTGCTCTCACACTCACTTCTTCAGCTGTCTCCATTATTAGCAAACACTTTCATTTTACTTAACCCTGTGGAGAGCTTAAAAAACATTCCCAAGACCCCAGCCCTACCCCAGACCAATTAAGTGAGAATCTCTTCAAGTGGGACATCTATATTGGGGTTTCTTTTTTCTCAAAACCACCCTGGGCATTCTAATCAGCAGCCAGAGCGAGGACCACAGATTAACTGAGGCCTTCCTTCTGTCAGCCAAGGCCCAGTCCGTTCTCCTGGGGCCTCCGAGAAGCCAAACTCTCTTCATGCCCAAGGTCAGCTCAAGGTGAAACCCTCTTGGCTCCTTCATCCATTGCTCAGGAAGATATTTCCAGATAGTTCAACCATTGGCTATCTCCTATGGACATCATGTAGTCACCCAAGCTCCGGTTAAGGAATGGTGCTGGTTTACTGCTTACAGGTGGAGCCACAGCCAACGTCCTTCATGGCCTACACCGGATGTGAAGGTGGCCCTCAGGCATGCTGCCGTTTTGACATTTCTATCACATCACGCTTTGGAGAGCTGACAAGTCCTCCTGTCTTTTTCATGAATGTCCCATGTACTTAAATTTCTCCTTAAAGTTGTACAAATGGTTTTGTACGTTGATTTCTAATAAATGTCAATTTCTTACTTTTTGTGCCCTAATTGACTTTTCGCTCTTGGAGGACAGTGGCTATTCACGTCTCCTTGATTTTATATCTCTGTTGCCCCCCTTGCCTGTTAACTGACCCAGTAACGAAGACATGAGAGACGGGTGCTCTCACCTCCCACCCTCATGCAGAGAGTCAAGTCCCTGTGCTATCTGTCTTTCTCAGCTTGGCGGCACCTCATGCTGTGATCTGTGGCCTGCAGCATCTGGATTTCTCATCTTTTTGCACATTGGGCCAGCTCCAGGGCTCCAGCCTCCTGGGCCTCCCTTCCTCTTTGACGGTTCAAACATCCCAATCAGCAGCAGTGAGACCTGGCTTCCTGGCCTCTTGGTCCCGCTATGAAGTTCAGGTTCAACCACATAGATTCTTTTATTTATTTATTTATTTAAGGTATAGTTTTTGGTGAGGATGATTGGCCTTGAGCTAACATTTATTGCCAATCTTCCTCTTTTTTTTTTTCTCCTCAAAGCCCCAGTACATAGCTGTATATACTAGTTGTAGGTCCTTCTAGTTCTTCTATGTGGGATGCTGCCACAGCATGGCTTGATGAGCGGTATGTAGGTGCGTGCTCAGGATCCGAACTGGCAAACTCCAGGCTGCCAAAGCAGAGTACATGAACTCAACCACTCGGCCACAGGGCTGGCCCCCCACGGAGATTCTTTTAGAGCAGCCAGTTGCTTTCAGATCAACTCCCCACTTTCCCTTATGGCCCAATGCATCATAAATCGCTAAGGACGAAGCATTTGTTCAGTACCAATAAACTAGTAGAGGGCTCATGATTGGCTTTTTAAATTTATGAAGCCGGTGTACTGAAACTGACCATTTTTATTAAGTTTCCATCTACTGTGCGAAATTGTTCTTATATAACACAGATAAATGCTTCATGCAGAACGTTTCTACGCTTCCTTAATCACAGTCAATGAGATATACTGAGGAATGCAGAGTTGAAAATGCAGAGGAACGGTTCCAAAAGATCTCTCACCGTCAAATATTTTATCCTAGGTACTTATCTTAGAGAAATAAGGAGAATATAGAGGGAGAAACAGTGTGTCTGCCCACTCCTCACCCCAAACGTTAACTATTAAGATAATTTCCTGCTGGCTTAAACAGAGATTCAAATGAATGGAGGTTCTGTTGCAAAGTTTCTATCAGCAAACACATGCATCTGAAGTAGGCTGTCGAGGGATGGTTGGCACTTCACATTGGTGTGTATGTGGCAAAATTCAAATAGGGCAGCATCTGTTACACTTTTAAAATGAGAGAATGCATTTTGGCAAATGCCTGTCGATATACAAGTTCCAAAGTCAGATGGATCACTCAGTGGTTTTCATTTGACCTAACATGTTCCCTTAGGCTCTGTGTCCTGGGCATGGGGTGGGCTCAACTGGTATTCGGAGGAAGCCGATTATTTCACACTGAACTGAGAGTGAAATTACAATCTGCTTCTAGAGCCAGAAGTGAAAAAGCAGCCCAGAAGTCTCATCGCTAAAAACTGTATTTAAAAATAAAAATGCACCAAAATAACACGATAGCTCGTAAAACTTGGAAAAAAAATGAAGCATCTCCTAACTATTTTCGAGCTTGCATTTCGAGCGTCGTTCTATTTCTCTGCTCACACATTCCATGGAGACGAGAGGATCAAAGTCACTCAAGCCTTTTCAAGTTTCAGAATGCTATTCCTTCTGACACAAAAGACGGGCAACAGATCTGAGAGATCCTACGGTGAGAAGTCTAAAAGTGTACAGCTATGTCCTAAAGACATCTGCCCCAGTTTTCTCTGATGGTGTCCATGTTTAGTCTCTGTCAGAGCTTCCTGGCTATTATTATAGTGGACGGAGCACACCACGTGCTCAAATGGGCCATCCAAACCACCGGCTGGCCTCCTTCCCGAGCCCACCCACCACAATCCAGGCTCCACACCCACCCCTGCAACCCCACAGGCCCTGCTCTCCCAACTGGAGCCCTCTTTGCTGGGAAAGCCCTTCTTATCTCTGTCCACCCGCTGATCTCTTTGCCCTTTAAGAAGACTTAGCTTGAGCTGGATGCTTGGCCTTCTCCTAGGCTCCAGAGGGCTCTCGTCCATGCTCCTCCTCCTAGTCCCTGACCTTCACCTTGACTCCAGCATCCCATTACAGCATATGACAGTTAACGGTTACTGGAACTAATGCACCATAAGAAACAATTTGTATACATATATGCATAAAGAAATTTCTGGAAGGATACACACCCACATGTTAAGGATGGTTAACTTTGGGTCATGCATTCCAGGCGACTTCCATTTATTTTTCTCTTTTTGCTAGCCAATAACCTAATTTTTCCCCCTCTGCATTGAACGTGGTTGAGTGATAAATGTTATATCTTGCTTGATATGGTAATTGGATGAGAGTTTAGGCAAGAGGCCAGGCAATTGAAGTCTTAGACCAGCAAAGGAATCCAGGGATCCCTCTGTCCTTATTTCTTACTCTGCATGGAAGGAAGTCTCTATTGTGTCTGCAGAAATTCACACATTGGGAAATCAGGGTCTAGGGAACACAGTCACCCTGAATCAGTCTGGTTCTGGTCCTGGCTACAGCCAACAGGTGGATCAGGACAGTGGTAACTACCGAATCCTGAAATGGTCGCCATGTAGCTGGCTTCTCCACCAGCACATCGGTCTTCTCATCCATCCACTCGCTGAGAGCTTGGCCTGTTCCCAGCTGCGCAGTGTCACTCCGGTTCTAAACGTGCTTCCTATTATACTGAGAAAATGAGGCCATTTGGATAAAATGGCTTTCCTCCTCCCCATACTTTTCTCACTTCTTAAAACCCCTCTGCTTCTCTACTGCTCTTTGCTGCAGAGAAACCTCGTCTCCCTCTCTTCAGCATGATCTCCTTCCTGCCTGCCTCCCCAGGACCTCCCTCGAGCCCTGACCTCCCTCTGGCTCTCCCATGCCAGTGGCACTCTTCCCTTTGTCACTGCACATTTACAGCTCTTCCTCATCTTAAAGTTCTCGCCTGACTTTATGAATCATTTTGCGACTTCTTGAAAGAGTATCTATGCTAGCTGCCCTCATTTCTCAGCCCAAGCCCGTCACCTGCTTTCAGTCTGCCTTCTGGACCTCCTGATGCTCGTCACACTTTACTTGAAACAGCTGTCAGAGTCCCAGAGATGTGCTTGTCGCCATACCTTTTTCTCAAACTCTCTCTCTTTGTTGCAGCATTTGACACTAGTGGCCCCCTCTCTTGAAAGAATCTCCTGACTTTGCCTCCATCATATTCTTGGTTCTCTCTTCTCACGGTGGATGGACTAGGGACAGAAGGAGAACCTTCCTTTCATTCTTCCAGAAATTCACCCAGTTGGAACTTCTTGTGCTGAATTTCTCCCTGTCTCCCAGGCTGTTCCCATCCCCCTCACTGGTTTCATCTCTTCTCCTGCCCTAATATGTGGATGTAATCCAGATTCTCCAACTTGCACCCACACTGGTTTTCCTACAACTCATCCACTCTCCCGCCTTCAATAGGGTTTCCTGCACAGGGCTCTGCATCGACACCACTAGTCTTGATCTTCCAACTAACTGTTTGAACTTCTCCCTGATGTCCTGCCGTCATTGAAATGGCATAGTTCTGAAGCCAGCTCCTGTCCTCCTGTCCCTCTTTCTTCCCATTGCTCCACTCAAGACACTTGGAATCCCCCTGAACTCTGGTCTCCTTCTCCTCCTCAAACACCCAGTCCACCAGGCCAGTCATCCTTCTTGACAGCGTTTCCATCTGTTCTATCTTTTTATATCCACGACTCTCACCCTAGGGTCTTCATCTGAGCATTTCCCCATTCCTTCAGGGATAATGACTGCACAGCTCTTGAGTTCCAGGTGCTGCTACAGGTGCTGATCAGAATCACAATTTAATCGGGTCATCTGGATGCTGTGGGGGAATGGATTTGCAGAATGGTGGGAGAGGAGGCGCTGGGCATTGGCCAGGAGGCTGTTCCCCTGAGATAGGGAGACATGGGCAGAGCAGACTCCTAGGGTCTCCTGACCGACGTGCCATATCCTCCGGGAAGCTCTCCATCCATCATCTCCAACACTTACAGATGCTCACTCTCTGAGTCTGCAGGGCTTCCCTTGGCTTTCTTCTAGACAACTGAACACGTCCTTTCTGGATGCAGTGGCTTTCGAGCTTTTTAGGGAGAAGGATCCTTTGAAAACACAAAGAAAACTCACACACCTTCTTCCCAGAGGAACGCACTTTCATATCAAAGTTCACGCACAATTTCAAGGAGTCTATCTAGAGAGCCCCTGTTCCTTGGGATGAGAGCCCCTGTCTCCTCTAGCCCAGAGCCTCTCACTTCTGCACATCCTTCTCTCTCACCACACTTCAACGGACACAGAATATGCCCAATATGTACATTTCCATAATGACACCCTTATTTTCACAACAGCCTCTGGGAATACACAACACCCACTTTTCCATCTTTGTGAAGCAGCACAAAATTTGGTTTGAGACAGCCTGAAGTCATATAACACCGTGGTCGGCTCAATGGCTCAACATGGAGCCGCTCCTTGGGCCAAGGTGTTGGAGAGGAGGCTGCAGTCAGAGAAGGCCTGAGAGGCACTACAGACAGACAATAACTTTGAAAGCTACTCGTGCTATACGTGGGTCCAAGGATCTTCCCAGAGGAATTTAGCACTGACTCAAGTCACTCTACGGCTGGAGTAAATTTAGAGAAGACTCTTCAGCATTCGCATGATCATGGGTTATGGAGAGGTCTAAACCATTTAAAATAGTTCCAAATGGTTTCACATATGGCTTGAAAAATAACAAAGAAGAAAGAGTTGTAAGGATGGATTGCATAGTGCTCCTTTTCTGCATTTTTGTTTCTTAAGCCAACGTGAGGTCCCCACAGCTGACTGAGAGGCAAATGAAATTAGGTTGATATTGAAAGCACATTTGCAGAAATTGCAGAAAATGTCCTTCTGGCACTAGCATTCTCCTCTATTAAAGTATTTTTAACAGGGGAGCTCCCTATCTGCAATCCTCAATACTTTTAGAGATGGATTTAGAGCCAAAGATGCAAAAGAAAGATTAATATTTTTTACCGTTGAAATCTGAGCCCTTTATATAGTCTAGACGCAAGTCCTTGATCAGATAGACAGTTTGCGAATATTCTCTTCCAGGCTATAGCTTGTCTTTTCGTCCTCTTCACAGAGAAAAAGGTTTTCATTTTCATGAAGTCCAATTTAGCAATCTTTCCTTTCATGAATTGTGCTTTGGGTGTCAGGTCTAAGAGCTCTTTGCCTAGCCCTAAATTCTGAAGATTTTTTCCCTGTGTTTTCTCGAAAGCTTTTATAGTTTTACGTTTGTCTCTGATCCATTTTGAGTTTGCTTTTGTATAAGGTGTGAAAGTTTAGACAGAAGTTCATTTTCTTGCCCATGGATGAAACGTTAATTTTTGGAAGCTCATCTTTGCAGGTGTTTATGGGGCTTTGATATTTTCCCTTCCACTAGCCCCAAAGTGCAGATGAAAATTCCTAGATTGATCTGTTTTCTTTAGTCCTGCAGCATCTCCGTATAGAGGCTCTCCAGATTGATGCAGATAAGGAATCGAAAACTTTCATAGTTTAAAAGTTAAACTGTTTGCAAAGTTTCTTGATGAAATGATGGAATGAATATAAGATTACTAGTCACAGTTGTTCTATTTTAAAAGGCTCTTTCGTACAATGACAGAGGACCACTATGACAGCCCTCTCTTTTCTCATGTCACTAGTCCCACCATAAACTGGAAATCCAAGCAGAGATGCTGAAACTACAAGTTCACGCCCTAAAAATTCCTTCTAGTCATTTCTAGGTTTGAATATCTCAAGACACCACAGGGACATTCATTAATCTTCAGAATCTCAATTAATGGAGTGCCTAAGGGGAGCTCTCTCTGGCTGCTTTGGGATCAGGGAGAGAAGTGTTGGGGGCAGGTCACTCTGTAACACGTTTATGCAGGTGGAGGTGGCCCCAGGAAGGGGCTGAGGTGGAAGAGGAAGCAGTCATAAAAGGGTGGGTGGGTCTTTGTGAGGCGGGGCGGGAGGGCAGGCAGGTTACTGGACCATTGACAATGAGTCCAGCTCTTTCTACCACCAGCTGGACGTGCCCTTCCCCTCTTTCACCTTCTTAGGAAAAATCAACGAGGTAAACAGAACTTGTCTGCTTCTCTCTCAACCTTGTGAGTGATATTTGACTTTAAATACATCCTCCCACGAGGTTGGATACAAACTTCAGAGGGGCTCAGACCCCCAACCCACACTTGTCCTTAGGTGGGACCTTGCTTTTCAGGGACTCTGCTTCTGGTCTTACCTTCGCTCCCTCCTGACCTAACTAGCCTCTCTGCCTTGGTCACTTCCTCATGCACAGTCCATCCCACGACACAGCCATCCAACACAGATCTTAGGCCACAGCTCGCTGAACTCAGATCTGCTCAAGTCACTCCCCCGAGAGACGACTCTCCCTTTTCTCTCTGGAGAGGGCTCTGCCCAGCCCCCACAGCGTCCACTCACTGCCTGCTCCATCCTTTGCAGGCCCTACACAATGCACACACTGCCCGACGGCCTCGTGTCATCCGGGTGCTGAAGTTGCCCTCGGGTTCTTTGGCTGGGAGATTGCCTGGAATCGGGCCTGGAATCCCTGGTCCCTGCCCAGCCTTCTCATCCACTGACCCTCCAGGCCGCTCTCAACAGCCCCATCCAGATATTTGTGTGATATTTTGAAAAGAACCTCTTTTCTATTTATATAGGCTAGTGGAAATATTCAGATAATCATATCCTTTTTTTTTTTTTTAAATATGAGGTCTTTTCCAAGTTTTCTGACTCTATATATGGGGCCAGCAGTTGACAGATGACCAAGTGTTATAAAAATACCCAGAGAACAAGCACACAGCTCTGCCACCGTGAGACAGGGTCAGAGGTATGTCAGAATCTACGCAAGTCACACAAAACTACTTCCCTCTCTCCCCTGTCTGACCCTTGAACCAGAATGAATAATAGGTGTCTTTTTTCTACAGGTCAAAATACCAATTGTCACACAAGGATTTAAATAGCTGGTCCCAGGATTCCTTTTAGATGCTTTAGGACTGATTCTGGAATAAAGCTTCTAAAAGTCAGTGGAAAAGATACCTGATCTTGAAGAAGCAGACCAACGTAATTTAAACATATCAATTCTTATTAGAGATCACCATTTCTTCTTTTAACAAACACATTGTCACTTTGGAGACCTGTACTTTTCATGAATAAATTCATTTCTAAGTAATTCGGGAGGATTTTCCCCTTCATTTGCAACTACTTCATAAATGCTGATGTACTCAAACTTCGCTTTTTGTCCAAAACTGTTCATCACTGAATGACTCTTTAATAGCTAGTTAATAAAATGCCTTCACTCAACAAGGACCAGACTGTGTAGCTAATAATTTCAGATTTTTACGGCACAAGCTTCACTAACAGTGAGTTTTTAATTTGCAAGTGTCAAACTCCCTCATGCATATTTACGGGAAAAGATGCTTAGAATAAAATTGAAATGCTTCCAATTGCCCTTATTCTCAGGCACTGCTTCAAAATTAGCTTGCCAAGTGAGAGAAGGATTTTAAAAATTAACTCTATCGAGTGAGCTGTCTTTTTTTTTTTTTTCTGAAACAAGTTAGAACTTCTGGGGTGCAGGCAGATCAGTAGGGCAATAGGTTGTCTCATGGGCTGGGTTCCCCGGAAATGCTCAGATTTAGTGTATTGGGAACACCACCCATAAGGGAGGGAGGGAGAGGCGCAGCACCAGGCAGAGGGAGAAGCTGAATTGTGATGCAATTGCAAGAGAGCGATCAGCTGATCCCACAGGGATTCCAGGAGCTAGGAGAACCCTAACACGACTATCTTCGGATGAGCTGCCCCAGGAGGGCAGGGGGTAACCTCATACGGAGCAGCTCCCTTAGACCTGGAGCAACTCCTGGGGAGCAACTTAACTGTGAGCGACTAGCATGCCACTCTGGGTCACCGGGGATTGAGCGCCTTGGTCCTGAAGGTGGCCTCCGAGGGGCCCATCTCAGCATCTACTACAGTGGAGCGGGTTGTGCCAAAATGAGCAGCAAGGGGTGTCTCTTCTTTTCTTCATGCAGTGAACAACAGTGGACACAATGGAAGAGCAGGACAAAGACAAACGGGGTAGGGGAAACATTTCTGCTTATCACACTGCAGAAGATGAGCATTGCAGAAGGGACCATCACCTGCAGCTGGTCGGCCGCAATCCGGCCAAGGAATTTTAAACAGAAAGTTGGCTTTTATCCCCATCGCTCACTCCTTGCCTTTATGTGGACTTTGGGAATTGCCATTTTAGATTTATCCTCACCCTTTGTCCCTTGCTAACAACTTCCAACTCTGTGGTCCATTGTTCATCCTCCAGGATTACACAGCCTGTCCCGTTGCTCGCTCAGCGTGACACGGTGCCTGGTTCCCAAACTCAGTCTACCAGACACCACCAAGTTGCTTTTCCCACAGAGAAATTCACACGTCTGAGTGGTGGATGGAACCCATCTCTTGGGACATGAGGAGCATGGCAACAGCCATCTGAGCCGGAGCAGAGTCTCTCTGGCCCTGGACAGAGTCACGGAGGGACCATACCTTTAATGATAATTCTCCTGAGTTGATTCAGACCAGGGTTTTGGTCCTCTGTGAAGCAGTCTGTGCAAAAACGCTACTCTAAACATATTCACGTGTTAGGATGACACGAGCTTGCAGCCCGAGCACCAGTGTCCTTAGAAAGAGTTGATACTGGGAGAACAACCTCTCTGGGAGCGCACCTCTTCTCATGTTGGACGTGAACATCCCTCCAATCACCGCCCAGAAAACAGCACCTGCCACGCCCACCTTGCTGCCACACCCACCTCACCACCCAGCCCACTTCACCTGCCATGCCCACCCCACCCCACACCCACTCCCATACCACACCCACCTTGCACCACACCCACCTCACACCACGCCCACCCATACCACCCCACCTCACCAATACGCTCATCCCACACACAGCTCACCCCCACACTATGCCCACCTCACCCCCCCCCCCCCCCCCCCAACATGCCCACCCCTACCATTATGCCCACCTTACCTGCCACGCCCATCTCACCTGCTACACCCATCTCACCTGCTACGCCCACCCCACTGCCATGACCACCTCACTGCCACCTCCAGCCCCACTGCACCAGGGGAGGCCTGGCCCAAAGTGACACTGTTTGAGCTATTCTTTCCTTTGGACAGCAAGAAAGAAGAACCTCCATTAGCATATACCCAAGGTGTCCATGGGAAGTGCTAAATTTGAATGAACTCACTTTGGTTACAGTAGATACAATCATTTTGGCTTTGCAGCGGCCACAGGGTTTGCCAAGCGTTTTCCCTTCTCTCTCCCCTTGAGGAAATATGAGCGGGATCATTTACTTTGAGGAATGAAACTTCAAAGCTATCATACATGGCAACAAACGTGGGAAGTATCTGGGTTGTTGAACCCACCCCTTACCCTAACAGGTATTTCTAAGTCATGAAAGGGATGGCAGCCCACTGCTGATCAAAGGGAAAAAAATGGAAAAAGAAGTGATAGCAAGCACGGTCTCCTAGGAAATGAATGACTGTAATTGAAACAGATTGGTGATTATCCCACTGATTCAAGGCAAAAAAGCAAAAAAAAAAAAAAACCAAATTTCAAAAATTCCAGATTCCTTACCTTATTTTTTTCCTTTGTTTCTTTCTTTTCCTTATCTTTTTTGGCGTTCTTGGGTTTCTTTTCCTTTTTCGTCTTTTTCTTCTTTTTGGTTTTTTCATCTTCTTCTTGGCTTGCAATAATATCATCAATAACCTGGTAAAAAACAAAATAATCATAGCATTTGAATAGAGCCCTATTAAGAGGAAGACTAGTTTTCCTGTGTGGAAGGAAGGATTTGTGCTGCTCAGTCTCCCTTCTGGGCCCTGCTCTGGGCCCCGGAGGCTGACCCATCCTAGGAACATCACGGGGGCTCCCCGCCTGCCATTGGCCTTTGCTTGGATTCCTCAGTGGGAGGCAGGAGTCGGATCTTGGACCGCAGATGGAGAGAGATCCTGGGCATTTCTGAACCCAGTTCCTGCAAATTCAGAGCTGCTCTGGCTCTCAGGCGTTCCAGGAACACCAGGGGAGGTCAAGGTTTCCTCAACATCTCAGCGGCAGCCGGAAGCACCAGGCCTGCCCACACCTCTTCCCCAAATCTGAGCCAAGGACACCTGCTGTTTCCTGCCTGGACTCCAGTCACGACAGCTGCCCTTGTAATAACTTTGCATTTGCATAAAAGATTGTCCATCCCTTCTCAGCATTGGTTTCTTCCAGCTGTGATTTAATTTATATTTCCTACAGTGAAAAAAAATCCATCTATGCTCCTGAAAGTTAAAATATTTGTTAAAAAGTACCTGGCTCACATAAAATGAGTATCACTGAAGAATTAGGAAAGGTGTGTAAAAAAACCATCTAATTCAGTTCAATACAACAGAGGTTTACTGGGATCTCACTCGCTGTGATAGAGAGCTACGAATTCTAGGAGATACGAAGGGACACTGATAGGACACGTGTCCTGTTTGACCCTCCGGCTCTGCTTGTCACTGGCCACGTGACTGAGACAAGTGGCATGACTCTCTGAGACCCGGTTTGCTCAGCTCTGAAGTGAAGTCAACGCTTCCACCTGCAGCACTGGTGACATGCCAAGCACGGTTCTAAGAGCTTCAGAAAGACTGACGCATTTGCTGCTAAGCACAGCCCCCCGGGTCGGAGCTGTCCTTGACCCATTTGATGGATGAGGAAACTGCAGCACGAGGAGTTCAGGAGCCTGGTGAAGGACTCGCAGCTAGTAAGCGGCTGAGCTGGGACTCAAGCAGCTGTGAACCAGGATAATTTCAGAACGTAGAACAAAAGAGGCCAGATGTGGAAGAAGATATGTAAATTCAACCTATGGTAGGAAATGCGTACAGTTAAATAAAAAAATAATACTCTACAATTTCAGGACGCATACATATGGAGTCAAAGTGTAAAGAACTGTCATTGAATCACAGACACCAAATTCAGTGCAGTGGTTACCTCTGGAGAGCAAGGTATGCAATTTTATTTTATATATATATATATATATATATTTTTTTTTTTTTTGGTGAGGAAGACTGGCCCTGAGCTAACATCTGTTGCCAATCTTCCTCTTTTTGCTTGAAGAATACTGTCCCTGAGCTAACACCTGTGCCAATCTTTCTCTATTTTGTATGTGGGATGCTGCCACAGTGTGGCCTGATGAGCAGTGTGTAGGTCCAAAACCCAGAATCTGAACCTGCAAACCCCGGGCTGCTGAAGTGGAGTGTGTGAACTTAACCACTAGGCCACTGGGCCGGCACCTCTAATGTTATATTTTTGATGTTTATACCTATGTTCTTGGGAGCTTAGTTCACACCTTTAAAGGTGTAAAAAATAGCTTTATCATGGACAAAGCCATATATCCTGGCACCATCTGGACTTGAAAAAAAATGCTATAGCTATGTGTCTAATGTCACACCATCCAGAGGGCCACCCATCCTCTAGGCTCCAGTGAAGACTTTGGCGGCGTGAGGCTGAAAGAGGGTGTGTTGGGGAGGATGAGAGTTGATGCATGCCTTGTGCACATTATTTGGCAATAAAAAGGCTGTCTTGCAACAGGATTAACAGTCCTTTGTTGCCAAAATAGCAGTGTTTTCCTTACGGAGCAGGATCACCTCGACTCATAGAACCAAATCACGGCTGCCCAGGAGTTTTATGTTCTGGAGCTCTTATGGAACATGGATATTTTTTGGTGCTTGGAAGTCTGGAAACGTTCAGAAATGTGAAGTCTTTTTTTTTTTTTTTTGAAAAATAAATGTGAGCAGCTAAGAAAAGAATGAAATCCTTATTTGTGGAACAACCAATGCAGTGTATCTTTTAAAGCCATATCACTTATGTTATTTCCTCTCTATCCTTGGTTTATTAATTCAATATTTTGAATAAATAATACACTGACATGGTCCACTACTCAAAAATGACAAAAGAGCATGTAGTAAAATGTTTCCTCCCAGTGCTGTGAGCCAGCCAAAAAGATCCACTTGCTAACGCCAACCCAAACAGCCTGGATATGCTGCCAGAAACATTTGATATGGATATATGCAAACATATGCGTGCACGCACACAAGCATATACATAAAGCACGCTGACATTGTTGTGTTATTTTTGCAATCACATTGGTGAAAAATAGTTATGTGATTGTAGTCGTCTATTTTTTAACCAATGATGAATTTATTTTGCTCTTCAACTACAGCAAAATCTTCCAAGGTGCGTGCATATGTCCACATGGATACACACAAATACATCTTATAAGCCTAAATTTGTCAATTGGTACAGATGTTAGCATATTGTGCACAATGTTCTTGTTCTGAATTTTTCTCCTAATAATATACCTCGGCCATCTTTCCTTCGCGGTTCATAAAGAGCATCCTTGTTCGTATTTTTATAGGCATACCATAACTTATTGGACCATTCTCCTATCCATGGAGATTCAGGCTACGTCCAATCTTCTGCCGTTACCAACAATGCCGCTGTGAATAGGTGCACGCAAATATCGTTTTGCAAGTGTGTGAGCATATCTACAGGATAGTGCTGCAAAAGTAGAAATGCTGGACCAAGGGTTTGTACATTTGCAACCTTGTCAAACTGCCTCCACTGGGTTGTGCCGATGACACTTCTGCCAGCAATGGAGGTGAGCGCTTGTTTCCCCATGTGCTCTGACACGTGGGTTGTTTGTCAGCTGAACGGGGGAAAAATGGTATGTCACTGTAGTTGTTTTGTTTTGTTATAGATGCCAATACTGAATTTCTTTTGCTTATGCTCTTCCACTACAGCAAAACCTCCCAAAGTTAGAAGTGCATTTTAACGCCTACTAAGTCAGCCATGGTGTTTTGGGTAAACTATGGAGTCTGAAGGCCAAATCTGGGCTGCCACCTGTTTTCTTGTTTTTTTTTTTTTTTTTTAATATATATAATTTTTTTCTTTTATTTGAGGAAGATTAGCCCTGAGCTAATATCCGCCGCCAATCCTCTGCTTTTTGCCAAGGAAGATTGGCCCTGAGCTAACATCTGTGCCCATCTTCCTCTACTTTTTATGTGGGATGTCACCACAGCATGGCTTGATAAATGGTGCATAGGTCTGCACCTGGGATCTGAACCGGCAACCCTGGGCCGCCGAAGCAGAGTGTGCAAACTTAACCACTGCACCACTGGGCCGGCCCCTAATATATATAATTTTATTGAGGCATATTCTACATTTCATACGTTCACCCATTCCAAGTGTACAATTCAATCATTTCATAGTAAATTTACCAAGTTATGCAATTATTACCATAAATCAGTTTTAGAACATTTCCATCCCCCCATAAGATCCCCTCATGTCTATCAATTGTTAATTCCTTTGCCCTCTCCTCCCCTCCTTCCCAGGAAAACACTAATCTACTTTCTGCCTTAGTAGATTTACTTTTCCTGGACATTTCACATAAACGCAATGATATAATAGGCAGTCTCTTGTGTCTGGCTTCTTTTGCTCAACATAATGTTTTTGAGGTTCACCTGTGTTGTAACGTGGATCAACGGTTCCTTTCTTTATTGCTGAATAATATTCCATTGCATGGATATACCACATTTCGCCTACCCACTCACCTGTTGGTGGATATTTAGACTATTTCAAATTTTTGGCTACTATGGGTAATGCTCCTATGAATAGTCATGCACAAATTTTGGGGGTGGACATATGTTTTCAATTCTCTTGGATAGAGTCCTCTAAGAGTGGAACTGCTGGGTCATCTGGGAAATTTATGTTGAATTTTTAAGAAACTGACAAACTGTTTTTCCAAAGTGGCTGCACCATTTTACTTTCTCATCAGCAGTGGGTGAGGGTTCCCTTTTCTCCACATCCTCAACATTTGCTATCATCTGTCGTTTGGATTATAGCCATCCTAGTGGGTCTAAAATGTTATCTCATAGTTTTAATTTTCATCTCCCTACTGACTAATGATGAGCATCTTTCATGTGCTTATTAGCTATTCATCTATCTTCCTTTGTGAAATGTCTATTCAAGTCTTATGCCTATTTTTTGATTGGATTGTCTTATTGAGATGTAAGAGTTTTTTTGTATATTCTGGATACAAATCCTTTATCAGGTACATGTCAAATATCATCTCCCAGTCTGTTCTTGTCTTTGCATTTTCTTAATGGTGTCTTTTGAAGTGCAAAAGTTTTGCATTTTGATGAGGTTCAATTTATCAATTCTGTCTGTCAGTGTAGTTTTAATTTGCATTTCTCTTATATGTGTGAGGTTGATCATCTTTTCATATGTTGAACATCTTTTATTATGTTTCAAATCCATTTAGATTTTCTTTTCTGAGAACTGTCTGTTCATATCCTTTGGCTTTTTAAAATATTGGGTTATTGATCTTTTTTTATAGAGCTGCAGGAGCTCTTTGTATATTAGAAAAATGATCTCCTGTCTGTGATACTCATTACAAATAATTCTCCCAGTGTGTCCTCTGTCATTTGACTTTACATGGAGTCGGTTTTGCCACGCAGGTTAAAAAATGTTTTTGTGTGTTATTTAATTTATCATTTTTTTCTCCTATGACTCCTGGGCTGTGTGACAGAAGTAGTAAGATCGTTTCCACTCTGGGGTTATGACATATCTCTTCCTTGGCTTCTTCTTGTTCTTTTGTGTTTTTGTTTTGTTTGACATTTAAATCTTTGATCCATTTGGAATCATTCTGGGGGAAAGTATAAAGAGATAGAGATTTAATTTTCTTCTTTTTCAGATGACAGCCTGATTAGTCTAATACCATTTATTAGATGATCTTTTGTTTTCTTACATAAGAAAGTTGAGATGGCACCTTTGTTAAATACTAAATTTCCATATGTATTTGGGTATATTTCTTGATTTTCTGTTCTTTTTCCATTGATGTGTCTTTGTGGTCACTTGTCTGTACCAATGGGCTCTTAAAAACATGTTCTAATACCTGGCAGGTCTGGTTCTTCCTCATTAACTTTCGTTTTCAGAATTTTACTGATTATTCCTGGTTATTCACTTTCTACCTGAAGTTTAGAATCAGGTGTGTCGCCCTCCATGTGCCCCGTCCCCCCTAAGCCCCACCCCCGACGCTCCCCACATAATGTTATTGGTATTTTTATTGGGATCATATTACATTTATAGATGACGTTTGGGAGAGTCGAAGTGTTTACGATGTCGAGTATTCCTATCTAAGAACATGGTATACTTTTCCATGTCTCCATCTGCATCCCTCAGAATGTTTTAAACTTTTCTTTACATAGCAAACACATTTATTAAGCTTACTCCTGGATATTTGATCTTTGTGTTGTTGCTCTTATAAGTGGACTCTTTTATTACAGTTTCTATGTAGCGGCTGTTTGTACATACAAAAGCTACTGCTTTCTGCATACTAATTTTGTTATTCCCCCATCTTACTTCCCCTATTGTTTAAAGCAGTTTTCAGTTTATTCTTCTTTACTTTTCTAAGTATAGAACACATCTGCAAAAAGTGATCGTTTTGCCTCTTCCATTCCAATTTCTGTATCTCTATGTTCTTTCCCTTGTCTAACAGTGTTCAGTAGACCCTATGGGACAATGGTGATAATGGCCATCCTTGTATTTTTCTTTTTTTAAAGATTGGCACCTGAGCTAACAACTGTTGCCAATCTTCGTTTTTTTTTTTCCTGCTTTATGTTCCCAACCGCACCCCCTCCCCCCCCATACATAGTTGTATATCTTAGCTGCAGGTCCTTCTAGTTGTGGGATGCGGGACGCCGCCTCAACATAGCCTGATGAACGGTGCCATGTCTGCGCCCAGGATCCAAACCCTGGGCTGCCGCAGCGGAGTGTGCGAACTTAACCACTTGGCCACGGAGCCGGCCCCATCCTTGTATTTTTCATGACATTAGTGGAAATGTTTCTAGTGAATTTCATTAAGCATGATATTAGCTTTCAAACTAGGAAATATTTTGTCATGCTAAAGAAGTATCCATGTATTCCATTTTTTTTGTTTTATTTTTTAGTATCAAAAATGGATGTTGGGGCCGGCCCAGCGGCATGGTGATTAAGTTCGTGCACTCTGCTTTGGCAGCCCGAGGTTCACAGGTTTGGATCTAGGGCATGGACCTATACACTGCTCATCAAGCCACACTGTGGTGGCATCTGACATACAAAATAGAGGAAGGTTGGCACAGATGTTAGCTCAGTGACAATCTTCCTCAAGGAAAAATAGGAAGATTGGCAACAGATGTTAGCTCAGGGCCAATCTTCCCCACACAAAAAAACGAAAAATGGATGTTGAATTTGTAAAATGCCCTTTAAGCATCCATGGTGATGAGCTCATGGTTTTCCCTTTTGGGTCTCTTTATATGATGCAGTGTATTCAGAGCCATCCTCCACTCGAACTATCCTTGCATTCTGGAATAAACACCACTTGATTGCGATGTTTTGCCCATTGAGTGTGCCGTTGTTTTTAGCGTCCAATATTTCAGTCTGCATTTTTGCATTAATGCTCAGGAGGAAGACTGATCCGTGGTTCCATTTGTACTCAATCTTTTTTTGGGGTTTGGTAACAATGTGATCATGCCCACGTCATAAAAAGTATTTGTATTGCTTTTTTTTTTTTTTTACAAATATAGATTTGACTATTTACATACATGTTATAATGATTATGCTTGGTCCAGCTCTTCATCTGCTTCCCCCTCTTCCTCCTCTTACGATTAGTAACAACTGCTCAGACTTCTGAAAGATTTCAAAGTGCCAAGCTCTGTTCCAAGTGCAGTGCATGTATCACTTCATCGGATTATTACATCAGCTTGGGGAGGTAGGTATTACCAGCATCCCCATTTGCAGAGGAGAAAACTGACCCATGGAGAGGAAGCAGGTCACCTGAGTCTGCAGACCTAGTGTGTGCTGGAACTGCCATTCTCCACCACGGCGCTCTCCTGCCTCTTGCAGCATCTGCCTTTTAAGGTCATGCTGCTTTGTGGCCCCCTTGGTTTTATTTCAATGTATTAACCAGACATCCTCAGTTTTCTCTGTTTTTACTTTGACTACACATTAACTCTACTTTTCAATGTTCCTCATGGACAATTTAGACATTCCACCCACATTTTTAATCCTAGAATTATTACCTTTCTCAACTAACATGAAATGTGCTTGGCTGCTTGCCATGGGCTTTCAAGACACAACTTGTGCCTGATGGTTCAGCTGGAGGGGCACGACCTAAACACGTGAAAAAGGGAAATAACACCAAGTCGAAAGAACTGTCACTCAAGGCAGGGCTGGATGAACTGCCAAACAATAGGGTGCAGAGCAGGAGGTGATGGAGTGCAAAGGAGAAGAACAGGAGTCCTCCGGTGGAAGGAGGCTTTGATAGGGACGTGGGGTACAGCACTTCCTGGTGACCCTCAGGCCCTCACACAGGGGAGCAGAGGGCAACAAGGAGGCTGACTCTGGGGTCAGTAGTGCTGACGTTGAGAACCCCTGATCTACAGCATGGTTTTTACCACTATGTAGTACTTCATGTCGCTTAACTAATTTCCTACTAATGAACATTATTCCGTTTTCTTCTTTCTCAAAGCTATGAACAGCACAGACAGGAAGAGCTGTTTCAATCATCTGTGGCAGGGGACTGGAAATCACATCGCATGGGCCAAATCTGGCCTGTGGTCCATGTTTGTAAATAAAGTTTTATTGGAACACAGCCATGACCTTTCATTTACATATCCTCTGTGTCTGCTTTCACATTATAACGGCAGAGCTAAGTAGTTGTGGCAGAGCGTATGTTTCACAGCCACAAATATTTAGTATTTGGCCCTTTATGGAAAAAGTTTGTTATCCCTGATCTATGGCAACTTGTCTTATTTCTTTAGTATAAATTCCTTAAATTGAATTTATGGGTCAAAGGGTATGCACATTAAACATTTTGATATTTACTTGGTCCATGTCTCTCAAAAAATGTCATGCTAATTTATGTCTCCAGCAGCAATGTATGAGAGTGACATTTTTCCACGTTTACCAACTCTAATTCTTAGCATGATGTAAAATTTTTACCAATCCTATAGGTGAAAAGAGATATTACAACATTATTTTATATTTAAATTTCTTCACTAGTGAGTTTATAAATTTTTAAAAATAGTATTTTTTGCCTTCTTTTCTACTGGGTGTTCAGATTTTTCTTATTATTTTTTAAGAACTCTTTATATATGAAAGATACTATCACATATGTTGCCAATACTTTCATCAGTTTATCATATGACTTTAATTTCATTTATGATATTTTTTGCCTTTTGAGTTTTATGTGGTCAAACATATCAGCCTATTTTCTTTATGGTTTCTGCCTATGGTGATCTGCTTATAAAATTATTCCACATTATTATTAAATATTCAAACAATTTCTTCTGGTAATTTGTGGTTTGATATTTTACGTGTTGATACTTAATGCATCTGAAATTTATTTTGTATAATAAGTGAGATAAGAATCTACTTAATTTTGTCAAATGATGATCCAGTTGTCCCAATATTATTTACTGACTATTTCATCCTTCCTCAATTATTTGAAATGTCATCATTATATTATTGAATTCCAATTCGTACCTGAATCAGTTTCTGAGCACACTATTCTGAAGACAGACTACCTGAGTTTGAATCTCAGCTCCACCACTTATTAAATGTGAATTTGGCCAAATAGCTTGATCTTCATAGGTTGGGAAGATTGACTGAGTTAATTTACATAAAGTGCTTTGCATAGGACCTGACACAGAATGTTTGCCTAAAAAATGCTGCATGCATGCACATGACACGTTATTCTTGTTATTGCTGTTATCTGTCTATTCTTTTCCCAATACCATGATGTTTTAATGACTTTACCTTCATAATTTGATTTGTACCAAGTATGACAAGTTTGCCGTGATTATGGTTCTTTTTCAAAAACTTTTTGGATATTTTCATTCTTCCATATAAACTTGAGAATAATTTTGTCAATAAAAATTGTTTTGATTTTATTGGAATTGTATTGACTGCATAGAATAATGGAAAAATAATGTGTATTTGTACTTTATTGAATCTTTCTATCCAGGGAAACAATCCATCTGTCTATTTGTTCAAGTCTTCTTTCATTTTCTTTCAGTAAAGTTTTGTCAATATAATTCTGTACAATTCTGTGTAATATGTCAATATAATTTCTTGTTAAGTTTACTGTGTTTTCTAGGAAGATAATCACATAATCTGAAAACAATGATAAAATCAGCACTTTTTAAATATTTACAACTCCTTTTCTTTTTCTTTTCTTATTGTATTTGTTAGAACTTGCAGGGAAATATTAATAGTTCTGATAACAATATCCTTTTCTTGAGTTTGACGTTTAATGGCAATGTCTCTCGTGCTTCACTGTTGAGTATAATGCAAATCTCCTCTTGGTTTCTATGATAAATCCTCTGAGGTTAAGAAGAATTCTTCTATTTCTAGCTTATTAAGACATTTCTAAAGACAGCTTTAGACGTCAGTTTCATCAAATGCCACTGGTGTTTCTACAGAGATGATCAAATGGTGTTTCTCTGGAAGAATACTAATATAGCAAAGAGCTGAGTCTTGAAAGGTGGGCTGCAATTAAACAGAGGAGGAAGGGCGGGAGGGCACCTGGAGTGAGGGGACATGCACAGAGGCAATGAGGTACAGCAGACGACAAGTGAGTGGACTGCTGGAGTTAATGGGGTGAAGTTGGGGAACAAGGGGGACAGGAGGTGAGACTGTGATGCAAGGAGGGAGCAGAACCTAAAGGGCTCCTGAAATCAAGCAGCTCAGAATTTACTAAGAAGATGAGCATCACGTACTGTCACATCTCTATCAAAGATAAGACAGGAGAAAGGACGAACTCATGTTGAAACAAATTTGAAAGCACACACAACATCAAATGTACGCTCATGTAAACATTTGTAAGAAAATAACCAAGACCTAATAACACGGCGAACCCATTAACTTTAAAGTTTACGGAAATGTGATTCTGATGTATTTGCATTTTATTTCTCAAGCATATTTGTACCTGTTCTGTGGTCTTGTTAGAAAAAATAACAGCCGAACCTCCTTCTTCTTCTTTAGGGTAGTTGGGAAACGTGCCAGTCAAGTTCCTGAGGAGGAAAAAGAATGCAAATTAAACAGCAACGAATGCAGGCCTCTGTGCTCTATTCCCCATTGGCTGGCTCCCTTCTGTTCACTTATATGAGTGATGGTTATTAGGGTGAGGGTTCTCTGCCAATCTCAGGCCGAACACGATTCCTCTAAGGAGCAGAAGGATCTGACAACATTAGGAGCAAGTTTCCTTCCTCAAGGTAACTGTTACTCTGACACAGACACACCTCTCTTTAAAACAGACCGTACTCTTCTTCCTCTTTTTTTTTTTCTTAAATTTTTGAGATACTCTGTGCTTGAGTTAAGAATGAAGGCAGAAGCACAAATCATTTCTTCCTGTTTAAAGTTTAGGATAAACACAGGATTTTGAAACTAAACAGAAGGATGGAGCTGTTCGAATTACAAATTTAGTAATAGTGCATGAAATACACACACACGCTTTAGGTTTTAGTAAGTCTAAGGTCCCATATTTTAGGAGTTCCAAATGATTTTTTTTCTGTAAGCATACAACTTCTATATTTTGAAAAGCAAACTTGAAATCGAATGTTTGGGAATTTCAGAAGGGATATGTACTTAACATTTGTAAAAGAAATTGACTTTGAAAACAGACACATAGATACAGAGAGCAGATTGGTGGTTACCAGAGGGGAAAAGGGTGGGGGCAGGCTGAGAGGGGTAAAGGGGCAAGTATGTACCGTAACGGATGGAAACTAGGCTTTCGGTGGTGAGCATGATGCAGTCTAGAACGACGCTGAAACATAATGATGGACACTTGAAATTTACATAATATTATAAACCAATGTGACCTCAATTAAAAAAAACTGACTTTGACACAAGTGTTATATTTGTTCCATTTGTTCCAAATATAGAAAGCAAAGACTACCAAATTAGTACCATTAATCCACCAAAGGATAGAATCTAATGGTTAGAGGAGATGACCGTGCTTAAGATGACTTGGCAACTCGTGGTTCTCAAACCTTGGGCCTTCGGAGCCCTTTGCCCTCTTGATCATTTTTGAGCATCCCAAAGAGCTTTTGTTTAAGTGAGTTATAGCTATTGATACGGTATTAGATATTAAAACTGAGCAATTTCTAAAAGATGCATTTTTAACTCATTTAAAAATAACAATAAAGCCCTTACATTTTCACATAAGTAACATTTAAAAAAAAATTAGAGAGAAGTGTGTTCCTGGTCTGCATCTTTGAAGGCTCTTTCAGGTCTGGAAGTTAGCTGGAGGCTCATTTCTGCTTCTGTACTCAATCTGGTGCAACATGTTGTCTTGGTTGATGTATAGGGAAAAAAATCTGGCCTCAGGCAGATGTGTAATTGGAAAACGGAGGAATATTTAGTAACCTTTTAGATAACTGTGAAGATTCTGCTTTGACCCTACACCACAACACGCCAAGCAGTAGCTTCCTAAAGGCTGGCAGTGACGGTGAATCTGAAACCATATCAGTGAATTTTCCTTTTCTGCCACATTAAAATCCACTGGTCTGTCTCGCGTGTTCCATAGATGTTTCGCCCGTGCATGATTTTGAAACATCAGGTCTTGGTCATTTGGAAAATAATGGTGTACTGAGTTATGTGAATCTTCCCAATGTTGACACATGTCATCATATCAAAAACCACATCCGCTAACAACTCCACCAATCTCATAATCCGAAAGTCTAAGTAATGGGAAGTGCTCAAACTCAAAGAGGTGACTACGAGGTTTCTCAAATTTTAGTTTTCCCTAGAAAGCTTAGGTTTTATCAGCAACAAATACTCCTACTTGTTTTCCTTCATGCTCGTTTGGTTCATTTTTGAGAAAATGTCTCCCTCAAACCCAAGTCTGAATAATGAGAGTTTTAGTCATTTTCTCAATTAAAAATGACGTTCTAGGGGCCAGCCCCGTGGCCGAATGATTAAGTTTGCGTGCTCCACTCCAGCGGCCCAGGGCTTGTCAGTTTGGATCCTGGGCATGGACCCAAACACCACTCATCAAGCCATGCTGTGGCAGCATCCCACATAGAAGAACTGGAATGACCTACAACTGGGATATACAACTATGTACTTGGGCTTTGGGGTGGGGAAAAAAAGAGGAAGATTGGCAACAGATGCTAGCTCAGGGCCAATCTTCCTTGCCAAAAAAAGCAATGAGCAACAGTGGAAAAAACAGAAATACCTAACAGTTCCTTTAAAAAAAAATGACCTTCTATTAAAAAGTGGCCAGTTCAGCTTGAAACTGGACAACTTCACAGGTTCTGGAGGCCAGAAGTCCAAGATCCTAGTGTCAGCAGGGTTGGTTCCTTTTAAGCGCTGTGAGGGACAATCTCACAGCTCTTGCTCCAGGCAGCCAGCACACTTGGTTGTGCAGCTGAAGGCATTTGTGTGCACTTCTCATTTTCTCACATAGGATATTGAAAAGCTCCCATCTGGGCGCTTCCCTGTGGCTCTGAGACATGCTCAGGGCTCTCTCAATTAGAAAACACTCAGCTTCCTCGAAGCTCCATCCTCCTCCGCCACTCACCGACGTCTCTGCTCTCCTTCACCATCCAACTTTTCAAAAGAGTGCTTCACATTCACTGCCTCCATTAAAAGAGCTCTCACAGGCTGAGTGATGAGTTTGATGTTGCTGACGCCAGGGGACGTTTACCAGTCGGCTCCCTCTTGGTCCCTCAGATGACCAAGTCCTTGGTCCTGAATGGTTCTCTGTCCTTGGCTTCCAGGCTCAGCATCCTTCTGGCTCCCTGCTGTGTCTCTCACCACTCTGTCTCTGAAGGCACCTCCTCCTCTGCCTTACATAGAAGGAGCTCCCCTTATGTGACCTATAAGCAGTATTTGAGTTCTCCATCATCTCTTCTCCCTAAAATGATTTGTTTGTGGGATCCCCTCCTCTCCCCCAGTGACCACTTGCTCAACCTTGTCTGCTGGAACCTCCGTGTGTCCCCCACCTGTAATAGCTGGGGGACCCAGGGCTTGGTCCTCAGGCTCTTCTCTTCTCTGCTCACTACCTTATGACCTCATCCAGCTTCCTAGCTTTAAATACCACCGGCATTCTTCATCTCTCCAACGCTGTGTCTCCTGTCGTCATCTCTCCTGAGTTGCAGACTCATACATTCAACTGCCGGCCCAACACCTCCCTTCAGAAGCACAGTAATCATCTCAACCTTACGTGTCCCAAACTCAACTCTTGTTCTCACCTCCTCCCCTAAACTTCCCCCTCCCCTTGCATTTCCCCATTTCAGAAAATGGAAACTCTTCCTCCAGTTGCTCCAAGGGCAAAAACCTAGAATCATCCGGACTCCTCTTTCTTTCACACCTATGTTCAATCCATCAGCAGCCGTGTTGGTTCTACCTTCCAACCATATCTAGAATCGGACCACTTCTCATTGCCTCCACTGGCCTGAGCCACCACCATCTTGAACTTACGTTACTGTGATTAACTGGTCTCCTTGCTGCCCCCCTGCTCCCCTTGGGTCTACGCTCTATGTGGCAGCCAGAACGATCCTTTTAAAATGTAAGTCACATCAAGCCACTTCTCCACTCAAGGTTCTCCAACGCCCTCACTCAAAATGAAACCAAAGCCCATATAATCAGGTTAACCTATGCCCCCATGTACTCGGGACAGGCCCCGTTTATGTGCGATTAATTATAGCACCCCCTTTCATTCTTAAGAGTGTCCTGGTTTGGGCATTGAATTAGATGGTTCCTCCAGTTGAAATATCTCCTTCTGCCTCCCCAGCTCACCCCCCACCTCCTTCCTCTTGGCTCCTCAATCTCCCTTGATGCTCCCTCCTCAGAGAGACGCTCACTCTCAGACATAAAGTAATATACCAAGTGGTGGACTCCTTCACTTGCCTTAAGGTTTTGCTCAAATGTCATCATGTCAGGAAGAGAGGTCTTCCTTGATTGTCTCATAAAAAATAAGTTTTTTGACCAAATAATAGGTTCCCTCTTATCCCACAGCCAAGGTCTTGCTGAGGTCTGTATATTTGGGATAGAGAAGAGGGGGGATGCTAAGTTTATTTTTGGATGATTATCTCCATTTCTCTTTCCATTTTGGAAAATACTTTCACAGATAGAGGGGTCTTTTCTACTTCAAACAAATTTTAACACAAAATCTCTGCAAAATGATTAAGGGTTAAATATGCTGCCTTTGTGCAGGATAATGATTTAAATCTTAGCTTCCCCTCGATTATACTTTGCATCTGAATTCCAAAGACATTGGATAATCTCTGAACTTTCATCATTTTGCTGATTTACAAAGTTAACATGCAGTGTGTGCCAGAAGATCATTCCCGAATACACCCCTCCCCCAACTTCCATTTGCCCTCAAATTGGGGCAACAGCCAGGCCAATGCAGTTTCCTCAATTGGACACACAAACCAGCCAATGGGACAAGTGATGCAGGAAATATAGACACACGAAAAATAACCTTAACTATGCATGTGAGGACCCTCTCACGTCCCCCAGACCTGCAGAACAAAACAGAAAAGAGGAACAAGAAAGCTCAGGACCACCCAAGAACAGAAAATTTGAGAAATGGATGTGGAACTTGAGAAGACTATGGATTTATCAGAGAGTCTGAGCTCTGAGTCAGCATCTATTCACCTACAAGCAAATGCTGGCACACCTCAGGTGGATTACATTTTTTTAAAGCAAGAATTCAGCTTTTTGGAACAAAATTTAATTCGTATTGTTAAGTATAATTTCCAAAAGATAGACTTTATTCATTAAATCCACTCTCTAAAAGGTATCAAGAAAGATTTGAAGAGGAACACTGTGCAATATATTATCTATCAAACTTTTGAGATCATTTGATATTTTTCAAAAACAAATGACACTTCCCCATCACTAAATTTGGATCATCCTGGACTATCACAAAAGGAAGAAGCTGAGGAGGCACCAGGCTTGACCTTCTAAGTGGTGGCGAGTTCCAGTTGTTCCAGGACAGCACAGGCTCTGCTATTCCACATTTCTCCCAGCTCCTGTCAATCCTAGTCCCTGACTCAGAAAGCAGCTGCTCGCACTGCACTGCTGAAGTTGTTCAGGATAACAGCCGTCAAGCCCTGGGCTCCTAAGTGGGGCCTGCACCCGTCACTTATGCTCTCCCCTAAGTGAGTTTTGAGATGGGCTTCACCTGTGTAAAGCCACGCCTCTGAATCCCCAGCCATCCCACACTCTCATCTCAACCTGGCCTCACTAAGCTCTCCCCCAACACCGCCATCCAAGTCCTTGGTCCGTGACCCCTCCTTTCAGTCGGTCTTTGGCCCCACAGATATGGCATTCGTCCTGCGCATCTCTTAGCCTAAGACTCCCGCCCGAGGCACGTGGAATCCAGCCCCGACTCAGGCACGAGGCCAGCCAGACCTGCCCCATCTCCCTCCTCTCCACAAGAGGAAGTGCAAAGTATCCCACATCTTATTTTGTACAAGGAGGGTTTGCCCAGCATCGGGGTGACTCAGGGCATGTTGTTGCCATTTCCTTATTGTGCCTGAAAACTGTCCACTGGAGCTCCACAGTGTGGAGGCCAGGGCCGGGGTGGAGAAACGCCTTCTGCACTCTTAGATGCCGAGGCGCTGGCCTGGCCGGTCAAAAGCTGCCACCGCTGCCACTCACTTCAATTCAGGTCACCTTCGTTCACCCCTCACAGGCGTCTCCTGCTACAGCAGCAACTTGTTCTTGAAAATCAGACCTTCTGCTTAAGAATTGCTTTCCAGGAGCCGAGGTCTCATTGTTTTAAACGGGAAGCACTCAATGCGGTATAACCACAACTCTCCCATCGCGGGACTATTTTGGGAGGAGGCAGGATGACGGAAGTAGACTGGGAAGAGCGCTGCTCACTTCCTGAAAAGAACAGAATTCAAACAACAATGCGCCACGCTGTTCCCATTTCCCTCCGCCGGCCGCGGTCCGCACCAGGAAAAGGAAAAGATCTGTTGTCCGCCCTGGAGTCCTGTTGGCTGAGAAAATGTGATCAATGAGCTATTGTCTCGGCTTCTGTTGCAGGACGTTCCGGTGGGTTTCCCATACCTTAATAATTGCAGATGGGCACTGACACCTGTAACAAAGATTCTTTTGAATATTTCCTTGTGCTAAATTTCCACCAGTGAGTTTACTCCGGGCATGGGCCATGCTCTACTCCTGGACAAATGGGGGTTCTCAGAAGATCTCCAGAACCTACTGTTCACAGAAACTCCTCGGTGAAGAGCTGAGAGAGGAGGGCAGACCATGAACTTCCAGGCCCTCGCTCGTGGGGGAGACAGGCTGTCCCGGGGCCTGCACCTGCCGCGCATGCGTTAGCGCTCCGTCTCTTCTATCCTTCACCCTTTTGCCTTTACGGTTTTGCCCAGATTGGGTGTAAAATGGAAGCCCGATCTGAATTTGCATTTCTTTAGCAGCTAGTGAGGTCTGCACTTTGCTACAGGTGTTTGTTGCATGAAGGTTTATACATAATTTTCACACATGCTTTCCACAAAGTAGCTTCTCATTTCATCCTTACAGAAATTCTGTGAGATAAGCACTTTTCTCCATTTTGCAAAGGTGGAAATTTGAAAATGCGAGAGTTTCAGTGGCGTAGCCAAAGGAGAGCCTGGATTCCCACGTGGGCTTCTGCCTGGATGCCTGGGGCGCCCCCGCTAATCGCCACCGCTTACTCTATTTGCATAAACCCTAGACAGTGGAGTTCTAATACTTAGGGTGTCACGTTTGCTTTAAACACCTTTCACGTGCACACATCGTTTGCCCCAAGAATTCCACTATGAGGAATCCTTACAGAAGTGAAAGCAGAGATATTTTGTGACGCACTGTTTGTACTAGCAAAACCGGAAATAATAAAACCGCAATAAAAAACTGCAAATAATCATTCAGTGGGGGAATGGTTAGGTAATTACGGTAAAGCCCCAGTGTGGAATTCAGCTTCTGGACCTGACTGGACCTGTTCTTCCTTACCTGTTCACCCTGGCACTTCATAAATACTTAGATGGGTGAATCAATTCAGCTAAGACTAATGTGCTCTACAAGAATAGCAGGAATGTTAATGATAGGATGTGAAGGGGAAAGACAATGCTGGGGAGTGACATGGGTTACTGAAAGAAAAGAGGATGGAAGGGGCGCCCCAGGCCTGTGTGTGTGTCTGCAGGTGCACAGACACTGCACTGTCCACGTGGATTAGCTCAGAGGTGCGGGATGGGAGGGAGGAAGACCACGAATTTTTTCATTATACATTTCAGTACTGTTTTCCTTGCTACAGCAAAAGGGAATTATATTTGTAATTAAATAAAACAACAAAGTACAAACATTTATAACAAAAAATTTCACATTTGGTTGGTTTCCTTTTACGTCTTATTTTAGGGTTTGATTATTATAAAGACCTTGTCATTTTCACAGCACAATTAGCCCAATTTTCTGTGAAAATATTTTTGTTTCTATAGGTAGAAAATTGTGACCTGTCTCTGGGGGAGTCAAATTCTCCATTCTGCTTTCTACTCCTTGTTGAATTTAACAATTAAAGCAATCTAGTTATCGCAATCATGTTTTTTCCATTCTTAGTACTTTTTTTTTTAACTTAATTTATCAAACACTGTTTATTTCCATCTGTATTTGTCAGTTCCTGGGCTCTCTACTTTGTTGCATTGATCTATGGTTATGCTTTTACATTAGTATAGCGCCCCCTTATTTTTCTTTATAATATACTTGAAAATACAGTGCCATTTGTCCTTCCTTATTTTCTTATTTTAATCCTAATGACTTTAATAATTATGTTTTCAAGTTCAATAAATAATCCTGTTGGGATTTTAATTGAAATTGCATTATCTCTATAAATTACCTAGAGCAGACGCGTCATCTTCCCATTTAACTGGAAACATGGCACCCCTTGCCGCTTACTCAAGTCTTTCTTCCTTTCTTCCTTTTAACATTTGTAGACTTCTTAAATTTTCATGTATTTCTCTTTCATATTTAGTCTGCCATTGACTTAAAAAATGCATTTTGCCACTTTCTTTAAAATATTTATTCTTATTTCCTTTTCATGTCATTATTCTGACAATAATTTATATTATGGCACTAATAATTATTAGGGGAAAAAGCCATCCATATCGTCCTTTCCTTTCATGGGAACGTCTATAGTGTTTTTTCATTAAGTGTACAGCTCTCTTCTGTTTTAAAAAATACTTGTTGTTTCATTCATTCAGAACATATTTATCGAGTGTCTACTATGGGCCAGAGGTTCTAGGCACTGGGAAAAAGCAGTAAACAGAAGATATAAAAATCCTTGTTTTTATTCAGCTTACATTTTATTATGCTAAGAATGAACCCTTGTTTTTCTGTTTTTAAATTTTTAAAATAAGAAGTGGATTTTAATTGTATCAAATGATCTTTCTGCATCAACTGAAACCATCATACTGCTTTTCTTGATGTACATAATCCTGAATTTTCCTACTGCTTCACGATTTATATTTCTGGGAATAAACACTCGTGGTCTAATTTTGAAACACTTGGAAACCTAAAAGTACCATCTGAAATAACAATTGAGTCAGAGAGAAAAATCAAAACACAAACAAATTGGAAATGAATAACCAAAAAAGAAAATCACAACATAGAATTTTTTTTTTCCTGCAGAATAAGGATTCAATATTATAAGTGCAAGATTCTAACCTCCCTTCTCCCAGATGCCACTAGAAGGAACAACAGTTCTGGGGAGAGAAACTATTTAAGGACATTTCCCAAATGCTGGAATTCCTGTGGAGGAGGCTCCTGGGCGGGGCCACAGCTCCTGCTCTGAACAGGAAGGTTTCCCTGGGCATCTGAGCATCTGGGAGTGCCAGCTCAGGCAGTGGCCGCAGGACGGGTGGTCAGCCCCGACCCGCCTTCCTGGAGGGAAAAGGGAGCCACTGTAGGGTCATGACCTGCCTTAGGATTTTAAAGGATGATTCTTCCTCTCTGTGGCGGACAGACTCTAAGGCAGTCCCTGTGTTCTCTGCCTCCCGGTGTTCACACCATTGTGTGTTTCCTTCCCCTTGAGTGTGGGCGGGACCCGAGGCTGGTTTGTAACCAAGAGAATACAGTGAGCGTGACAACAGGATGCCACCGCTCTGATTCTTCTATATGGTTGTAATTTCCACCTTCCTCCTGGACTCCTCCTCTGCTGGCTCTGATGAAGCAAGCTGCCACAGGGAGAGGCCCACCTGGCAAGGAGCTGGGGGCCATCTCCAGCCAACAGCCAGCAAGGACCTTCAGCCATCCGTCTGGCAGCCCACAAGGGACTGAGAGCTTGGAAGCAGAGAAGACCTCAGCCCCAGCTGGCACCTTGACTGCAGACTTGTGAGACCCTGAGCAGAGGACGCAGCTCGCCCAGGCTCCTGACCCACAGAAATCATAAGGCATCAGTGGGTGTGGTTTTAGGCCATTAACTTTGTAAGTCTCAGTGATACTGTTCTGCAGCAACAGAGAGCGAATACACTGTCATACTGAAAACAGATTTCGAGGAACAAGAGTAGTTGCAGTGAGATGAGTTAGGGGGTGATTGCAGTCTAGGCTGTGGCTGATGCAGACTGGGGTGACAGCAAAGATGGAGGCCTGCGAAGTGGGTGGGTTTGGGGGTATCTTGTGAAGGTAGAAGCAATGGAATTTTCCGACTGACTGGATGCTGGGCTGAGAGAAGGAGAGGAGTCAGGGATGCTGCTAAGAGACTGGAAGGTGGATTCACCATATGCTGGGATGGGAAAGGCTGTGTGGAGCAGGGCTGAGGGAGTAAGATGCCATTTCAGGTGTGGACTTGTGGTGCCTGAGATGTTCCCCCTACGTCTGAGTGGGGATATCGAGTGGACAGCTGGATCGCCATGTCTGGAGTTTAAGAGAACGCTCTGGGCTGGGGATTCACATTTGGGAGTCAACAAAACAAAGATGGAATGGAAAGCCATGCGCCTGGATGAGGTTACCATGGAGACAGAGAAGCGAAGGGAAAGGAGGGAGGCAAAGCCCGGGGCCTGGGCCTCTGCTTGTGAAGAGGTGGGAGAGAAAGAAGAGAGACCAGCAACAGATTTGGGTAGCTTCTATTATATATTTTGTGCCCAAGGATTTTTCTCTTCTCTTCAGATTATTGCATTGCCATCATAGGATGTCACCAAAGTCAGCCTCAAGACAGGGCATTTGTCGGACACAGTTGATCATCTTGCGAAAATAGCAGAGTACTTAAGTCAGATGGCCTTTCCACCTAGAAAGGACGATGTCCTTGGTCCCCCGGCGGGCAGGGTCTGTTCTCTACACCGGCTCTGGTTCTCTCCTGAAAACTGAAGGGCTCAAATGCAACAACCTGCAGTCTTTATTGAAAATGCAACCTGATCTAGTAAATGCATTGAAATGATTTGCAAAGAAACGTCCATAATATTATATTCATTTATTAGGCACTTATCTGCTCAGAACTTGTTATCATCGTCTCATTTCATCCTCCCAACAGCCCTATGAGGTAGGGACTGTTATCCTCAACATTCTTCAGATGAGGAAACTGAGACTTAGTTTAAGCGCCTTGCCTAGGCAGAGCCAAGCTTTGAGACATTCTGGAACCTGCAGGCTTGGCTCCACCACCTGGTACTTAACAAGGGCTCATGGGCGGAGCTGAGCTGACGGCCACGGAAAATACACTGGCGGCTTAGGTTCCAGTAATGAAGCCTTAAAATAAGGCTTTAGACACAATAAAAGAGCATTTGGGAGCTAGACGTATAAGGAAAATAGTATTTTACTGGAAATGAAGAAAACTGGTGCCACTAATTAGCTGTGTGATTTGAGCAAACCTCTGCATTGCTGTGGGAACCCGGTTCATTTCTCTCTCTGCCAAATGGTGCAGCTGAACTAGGTTTATTCATTCAGTTGCTAAAAAATAAGTATTGTGTGCCTGGTAGACAATTTCTAAAGTTCTTTCGGCTTTAGAAACTCGATGATTTTGAAATGTGACAAAAGTTGGTGAGGGAAGAGCAATGTTAATCTCTTCCAGAATCTATTCAATGATTAATGTTACTTTCTTCTAAAAATATGTTCAACATAGCTCTCTGCCATTATATTCTTTTATTTGAGGAAGCTTGAGGAGAAAAACACCCATGCCTTATATCTTTCAGTGAGCAAACGCAAGGTACAGACCATTTGGTAAAGTTAGGGCCTATTAAAAATTTATGCATATTGTCAAAAATTCTTACACAGACGTGAAAATGACCAGCTCTAGAGTTTGCAGTGATTTAGAAAGCAGAACTACTCACATGATAAATTTTTCCCCTGAGGTCTGACACCGAGCTTCAACGGGTCCCACATTTCAGACTCCCAGGATGGAGATTTATATGTGTTTCATCAAGTATGAAAACTATATGGATGGAGGGGTTTCCGGCTGGTCCCCCCCAAGTCACCTAGCCACCTCCATTAATGTCAGCAGGCTCATAAATTTCTCCTGCGTTCTAAAGAAAGCAGCTTGTGCCACCGCACAGAAGCCTCCTAAAGTGTCACTTGCTGCCTATAAATTCACTTACACTCAATAAAGGCAATTGGCTGCACATGGAGTTAATTACCCAGGCCCTCCTTGGGAAACTGAGGGTCTCACCATTTCTCAAAGAAGAGGAGGAAAAAGTCGTGTGCAAAGCAAGGTAATTTCTTACTGGCACGTTACAAAATCTGATTTATGCATTGATGTTTCTACTTATTAGCGGGATATTATCAGCAGTTAGCACTCAAGACGGAAGCTGCCTTCTTTTTTATTTTTATTGTTTTGTGAAGAAGATTGGCCCTGCACTAACATCTGTTCCAATCTTCTGGTATTTTATGTGGGATGCTGCCACAGTGTGGCTTGATGAGTGGTGCTAGGTCCGTGCCCCGGATCTGAACCTGCAAACCCCAGGCTGCCGAAGTGGAGTGTGTGAACTTAACCACTACATCACCAGGCCAGCCCCCGGAAGCTTCCTTCTTGATTTGAAAGTATTATCTTTACTCATGCTTGAATCCTACAGGAACTTCCCTCCCCAGTTCTCTGCCTGCTTTTATTTTATTAAAAGGATTTGTCCATCAACTCCTCTTTATTTAAATGAGTAACTATCCCCCTTCCTGACTCAAGAATCCAGAAAGCTTAGAAAAGTAGTTAGAGGAGGAAAAATGTAAGTTAGCAAAATGCCCAGATATGCATGTTTTAAGCTCATTTCTTATGTGCCACTTTCAAAAATAAATAATCTTTTATAAACAGCAACAGAGTGAATTACAGGAAAGGGCGGCTTTAGGGCAGAAAGGTTAATTCTGAAGATCCTCCAACCTCATTTGATCCAGTGGCAAATGCATGTTTATGAAACACAAAGGCACAATAACTTGTGTCTGAAGTAATACATACATGTTGACGTGTCACCATATGACACAGAAATTAAGAGCTTGCTAAAACAAACCAAAAGGCCATATATCCCGAGAGCTATCTGTCCCCTGTCACAGTGTTAAGTGCCATAAAGGAGATGGCTCCAAAGTCATCTGACTGTGCCAGTGACAGGGGCTTCAGCAGAGAGGCAGGGTATATGGGGGCTTGGCTTCACATTCCCAGCATAATACCGGTTTTAATTTGCAGGTGTTCCGCCACTTCTCGGTGTGACTCCCTCCACTTCCCCACCTCCCTGAAGGGACACGGGGAGAGTACCTCTAGCCCAAGGTCACTCCAAGGACAGTCCAAGGACCAGGAGCATCAGCATCTCCCGGGAGCTTGTTAGAAATTCAGACTCTGCACCATAGACCCAGGCAACGAAAGCAAACATAGACGAGAGGGATTACACCAAACTCAAAAGCTTCTGCTCAGCGAAGGAAATAACGAAATGAAAAGGCAACCTACAGAACTGGAGAAAATAATGGCAAACCATATATCTGCTAAAGGGTTAACATCCAAAATATAGGAGGAATTCCTACAACTCGATTGCCCGATTAAAAAATGGGCAAAAGAACCGAATAGACATTTCTCAAAAGAGGACATACAAATGGCCACCGGGTATGTGAAAAGGTGCTCAGCATCACTAATCATCAGGGAAATGCAAATGAGAACCACAGTGAGATGTCACCTCCCACTTGTTAGGATGGCTGTTATCAGAGAGATGAAAGATAAGTGTTGGTGAGGACCTGGAGAAAAGGGCACCCAGGTGGGAATGGAAATTGGTGCGGTTATTATGGAAGACAGTATGAAGGTTCCTCAAAAAATTAAAAATACTATATGAATCACCACGGGATCCAGCAACCCTCTTTCTGGGTATGTACTTAAAGGCAGTGAAATCAGGATCTTGAAGAGTTAAATGCACTCTGTGAAGTGACAGAAAAGGTATCTATTGGTCTCTGCCCCTGGTTCCTGACACAGAGCTCCTAAAACCCTTGGGATTTCCTGGGTGATAGGAGTGTCTTCTGTTCTAATGAGGAAACACTTGGTGGCCTCCTGGATGGAGGTTGGTCACCAGAAAGACGAAGCATAATTAGAAGCTAGGAAATTTCGACACCACTCTCTATCCTCCAAGAAGGCAAGAAGAGATGGAAAGTGAGTTAATGTCGATCACGCCTACGTGAGGAGGCCTCCACAAAAATCCCAAAAGTATGGGGTTTGGAGAGCTTCTGGGTTGGTGAACACATGGAGAGAGGATGGAAGCTCTGTGCCCTTCCCCCATACCTTGCCCTACGCATCTCTTCCATCCAGATGTTCATCTGTATCCTTTACCATATCCTTTTATAATAAACCAGTAAATACAAGTGTTTCCCCGAGTTCTGTGAGCCACTTTAGCAAATTACCAAACCCGAGGGGGAAGTCGTGGGAACTCCGATGTATAGCCAGTCAGAAGTATAGGGGACAACGTGGGGTTTGCAATTGGCATCTGAAGTGGGGGGGCAGTCTTGTGGGACTGAGCCCTCAACTTGTGGGATCCGACGCTATCTCTAGGTAGTATCAGAATCGTGTTGACCACAGGACACCCAGCTCGTGTTGCAGAGGATTGCTTGATGCGTGGAAAACCCACATACCAGGTGCCAGAAGGAAGGGAAGTATTGTGAATGTGGTAGCAAGTGCGAGAGTAAAGGAGAAACACGTAGGAAGAGGTGTCTTTTCTTATACACACACCCATGTTCATTGTAGCATTATTCACAACAGCTGAGATACGGAAACAACTTCAATGTCCATCGACGAAAACACAGATAAAGAAAATGAGGTATAGACATACAATGGAATATTATACAGTCATAAAAAAGAAGGAAATCCTGCCTTTTGTGACAACATGGATGAACCTGGAGGACATTATGCTAAGTGAAAGAAGTCAGACACAGAAGGACCAACACTGCAAGAACTCACTTATGTGCGGAATCTGAAATAGTCAACACATAGAAGCAGAGAGTAGAATGGTGGTTGCCAGGGGCTGGTGGGCGGGGGTGGGGGTGGGGGCGGGGGGAGAGTAACCAGGGGTTATTAGTTTAAAGGGACAGAGTTCCAGTCATATAAGATGAGTAAGTCCTAGAGATCCATATAGCTTACAGCCAGGAGTTAACAATACTGTATTGTGTATATAAAGATTTCTTAAGAGGGGAAGTCCTATGTTAAGTGTTCTTATTACACACAAAAACAATAAATCAGTATAAAGAGTGGGAGGTAATTTAAAAAATGCAGACTCAATTCCCACTGGAGACCTACAGAACTTCTGGGGGTGGGGCCCAGAAATCTGCGTTTTCACAGGCTTTCCAGCTGATTCTGATGAGTGCTCCTGCTGGAGAGGCACCGCTGTCTGGCCCAACGTGAATTACAACGTGTCGCTGGAGCTTCAGCTTTCAGAAACTGCCTATTAATTCAGCTCAGCTCAGCACACGTGTTGCCGAATCCCAGGCCCTGTGCCGGGTTCGAGGGAAACCTCAGGAAGACAGCACTGTCCTGCCCCCAAAAGGCTTGCAACCCAGAGGGAAAGACCGAAGAACAATGGAGGGGACAGTGGGAGACAGCAGTATACCCTAGAGTGTCTGTGAGCCCACAGAGAGCGAGTCTGTCCACGGCCTTTACAAGGAGCCTCAGGGCCGGTCTTCCAACACGACTCGGTGCCTGGACGAACCACCAGAGCTTACAGCTGCTGCGTGTTCTTAATTTGATTTACCATGATGACTGACACCAAAATACGCAATTTCACGCGGGCGTGCACCTGTCCCCAAGGCCCGTGTGAATAATGCCCGGAACCTTAAATTCTCACCCCACCTCTTCTTGTGTCTCCCACTCAACCTCCTATATTTTCCCCCAAAGCAAATGGCAGAAAATGGTTGCTCGCTTTCTCATATGAGTGACCTGCACGTGTCCGCATCTCTGCAGACCACAGCTGTTTCCGTGAATTCACTGAAGGAATCAAAAATACTGGGTCCCCAGCCCACCTCCCTGCGTGTGACCATCCCTCCCCACCGTGCTTCTGAAACGTTTTTCCTTCCAAAAGTCATTCTTGCTCCATGTAGACAACTTGGAATATAAAGGAAAAGAACGAATAGAGCCGCGATCCCACTACCCAGAAGATATCAACTGTGACCATTCTGGTGGTTTCTTTTTGATGTCCTTAAAAGCCCTCAAAGGGAAGAATTCTGAGCCTTTTCTTGAGAGCCACTTCCAGTTTTACACAATGCTCACATTTCAGAAAGTCTTCACTCACCCGGGTTTTAGTTCTGACAGTAACCACCCAAGTTTTTAGCCAACTTGTCTGACTTCTCTGAGTCCACTTTGTCATCTCTACAGCGACCGGAGCAAGCCAGCTTTCTCAAATCCCATGACCCCTCTCTCTCTTCTCCCTTTCATTACACGGAACCATCACCACGTTCTGGCTGAAGATGCTTAGAAGGAGGGGAAAGAGAAGGAAGCAGGAAGCAGGAAAGCCCTGGGCTTCCCGCTGGTACCCAACAAGCCACACAGCCTTGGGCAACTGCCATCTTTTCCCACAAAATGACACTGAATGCTTACTGCACATGGAGTCTCAAGGACAAGGCTTCTGCTCCTGGAATGCTTGGAACAAGGAGAAAAGCTTGGTATTTTGGAATCAAGACACCTGAGTGTGGATTCCAGCCCGCCCTCTCTCATGAGTCACGAATCCTGGGAAAGCGGCTCAACCTTTCTCAGCCTGGGGATCCTGGAAGAGCATCCATGGGAAGCCCCGAGTGTGGTCCCTCTTGCAGGAGCCGCGGAGAGATCCAGAAGAAAGGCCCAGCTTCTGAAGGAGTCACTAGCGATGGGAGTTGGTGGAGGCCCGAGGGCCTGGGAGATGCGGGCGGGGGCTGGAGTGGGGAGAGACTCGCGCAGCCTTCTGCGCGTAGGTGACACTCGCTTTTCTCCGAAGTTCTGCCTTGCTCCAAATACACTCCTCACCCTCAGGAAACTCCTGCTTATCGCCAGAAGCTCTACTGGGCACGGAGTACCATCCAGGTGAGTCCTACTGTCCCCTCCAGGGAAAGTTCCCGGAGCCCTAGATTGGCATAAACTTGGGGGGCGAGAGACAAGGAGTCTGGAGGTGTCCCCAGGTCCACACACCTTCGAATCACAAAGCTTAACTGGCAGAACTGTACACAAAAGGGCGGATTTTACTGCATTTAAATTACAGCTTGATTTTAAAAATGAAAACAAATGAACCAAGCATTCCAAGACGTCTTCCTGCGATCTGGAGACAGGCCGCTCCCGCCCCCGCCTGGGGAGACTTAGCACATTCCACCCTGTCTTTTTTGTTTGCCTGCCCTGTGACTGTCCCCTCAGCTTTATCCCCACCCCCAGCCCTTGCGGCCCTCCTTGCCTGCCTCCACGGCGGCCTCTCCTGTAGATTGAAAACGCAGCATTTTGAAAAGATGCTCATGCCTGCGAATATAAAGCTTGCAGATCCAGGAATGCAAACTGCAAATTGTGTGTCTGAGAACGTGTTGGCCTTCCTATATGCTTAAAATAATTCCTATATGGGTGTATCATGCGCCACACCTTGTTCTAAGGGCTTTTAGGTATTAATCTGTTATCCGCCCTATGAGGTAGGTACTATTAATATCTTCATTTTTAGATGAGGAAATGGAGGCACAGAGAGGTTAAGTCACTGGTTCAAGGTCACACAGCCTGTAAGAGCTGGAGCTAGCATCTGAACTCAGGCAGCCTGGCTCTGGGATCTCTACTCCTGTGTGTGTGTGCATGTGTGTGTGTGGCATTTATATTGTATTTGTTTCTTATAGATAATAGATACCATCACATCATAAGATTAAAAGGCAGTGGCATTTTAATTCCCAGCCAAGCTCACCCTGCTCTTTCCTCTTAACCATCAGTTCCAATTGATTGTGTGTTGGTTTATAAAATGGAAAAAAGGTGACCTAATTTACATCACTTTCAGATTCCTTAAGGCGACATGGATTAACAGGAGTCTGCTGAGGTCAGAGGAGAGATGCCACTGGGCCACTCCTGGAGCCGTCACCCTATTTGGGGGTCTTCCTTCTCTCTGGATTGAAGGATGAGCTGGACATCAGGCATAGTTTCAACAAAGTAAGGGACAAAATGTAGGTGGGGAGAAATGGCAATGCCCCACAACTGGGCACTTTGCAAAGACCCAAAGGCCTAGGATCAGCCCTGGGTTTCTGAGTTGACAGCCACTCAGTGGCTCTGATGCCGGTGAGGGAAACAAGGAAGGGACTGCTGAATCTTCAGCAAACAGAGCCCGCCTTCCTATGGACTGACTGGGGGCAGGCAGCCTACCCGGCCTTCAGGGCTCTCACATACAGCCCCAAGGGGTCGGATGAGGCACTCCCAAGACTCTTTGATGATGCTTTAAACTGAAGCTCATCTACAGATCTGGGAACTTAGATGACCATTTGTGACAGCTCCCAAGCCAAGAGAAATAGCAGTATAGCAAGACATTTTCTGAAAACAAGTGTCCCCACGACTGTGCTGTCCAATATGGTAGCCACCACCAATATGGTAGCACCATTGT
>NC_060283.1:36504667-36520059 GCF_021613505.1 Equus quagga | reverse complement strand
CCACCACCAATATGGTAGCACCATTGTGCTGTCCAATATGGTAGCCATGTGGCTATCTAAACTTAAATTAATTAAAACTAAATTAAAGATTCAGATCCTCAGTCACCTTAAGCCCCTTTCAAGTGCTCAATAGCCCCATGTGGCTAGTGGCTACTAGAGTGGACAGTGCAGATCCACCGTTTCCACTACCACAGAAAGTCCTGTTGGACAGCAGTGGTCTAGAGTAACACAAACTCCCCTAGTTTTGTCCCTCATTATGAATGATATCAGTGAATGAAAGGGAGAAGAGCGATTATGTCGTGGGGTTGCTGAGGGTTGTAGTAGGCTGGATAAGGGCCCCCCAAAATATTGGGTCCTAATCCCTGAAGCCTATAAATGTTATCTTATATGGAAAAAGGGCCTTTGTAGATGAGATTAGATTTAGAATCTTCAGATGAGATTATTCTGGATTATCTGGGTGGGCCCTAAATGCAGTCATAAGTATCCTCAGAAGAGAGGAGCAGAGGGAGCTCAGACACACAGAATAGGAGGAGGCCATGTGACCCCAGAGGCAGAGACTGGAGCGACGGGGCCACAAGCCAAGGAATGCTGGCGGTCTCCAGAAGCGGGAAGAGGTGAGGAACAGACTCTCTCCCAGAGCTTTTGGGGGGTGCACAGTCCTGCTGATGCCTTGATTGCAGACTTCTGACTTCCAGAACTGGGAGAAAATAAATTTCTATTGGTCGAAGCCGCCAAGTTTGTGGTAATTTGTTACAGCAGCAATAGCAAATTCACTTGCTGTTCGTGCCCTGTTGAGTGGATTCAGACTCCTAGCCACCCTGGGGACAGCAGAGCGGAACCCTGCCCTGTCTTTCTGCACCATCCTCTCCCCTTCCAGGGCTCTATCAGACAATGCTTCGCTGCTATTCATAGGGTTTTCATGGCCAGTTTTTTCAGAAGTGGGTGGCCAGGTCCTTCTTCCTAGTCTGCCTTAGCCTGGAAGCTCCACTGAAACCTGTCCACCATGGGTGACCCTGCTGGTGTTTGAAATCCCGGTGGCATAGCTTTCAGCATCACAGCAACACTCAGCTGCCACAGTACGACACCTGACAGTCAGGTGGTGTGGTTCCCTGACTGGGAAATGAACCCTGGGCCACAGCAGTGAGAGCACCAAATCGTGACCACTGGACTATCAGGGCTGGCTAGGAAATTAACACAAGCATTAAATTAATTATGCATAAGGCACTTAGAATTCTTAGTCCAGAAAAAGTGCCCAATAAATGTTAGCCTCTATTATTATCGCTATTACTGAATACACACCTACAGCATCCAATCACCGAAATGGTTCTAACGACAAGGGCGGCCAGTGGTGAGTTATGGGGAATGAGCCCCATGTTTGAGTTAGGACTCGGGGGGTACGAGGAGGGACCGAAAGCTGAGTAGAAGTTGGTGCTGCCTCGATGAGCAATGGGAACGCCCAGCAACTGAAATCATGTTTTCAGGACTGCAATATTTGACAAAAACAGCTATTTCAAATAGTTCAGGCTGTACAAAGGACAATAAACACAACCGCCACGCTATCCAGAAGATTCTAGGCCCCTAGGGCATAATGTGAAGCAAAGGGAAACACACCCGAGGAGGGGGCGTAAGGGTGCATAGCCGAGAGCCTGGCGCCTCCCTCTGCTCCACTGGGCAGGACAGAGATGACAGAGTGTGGCCACTGGGACGGGAGAAAGTATCAGTCACGTTGACACCGTGACTCCACAGCCAAGAAAATCCAAGAGCATCATCTGAAAACCATGAGAACTAATTTGAGAGTTCTGGAACGTGATGGTGCAAATTACATAAAAGTCTACAATGGATAATAACAGAAAATAATAATTGGAGAAAATCTCATTTAAAATAGGAAAGATACCTATAAAATTCATAACTTCAACAAGAACCTCGTGGGACCCAGGGATTTCGTTTGCACCATCTCACTTAATCCCCACAGTCACCGTGGGCAGCAGTACCATCACTGCCTTTCACAGACGGCCAGCATGAGGCTCAGAGCAGCGATGCCCAGGGCACAGGGCCGGCCAGGATGCAGTTAGCAGGAACTGGGCAATGGATTCCTAGCGGCTGTATTATTTCTCTCCTTCTCTCTCTTTCTTTCTCTCTCTTTCTAGCTTTCCTATAGGCCAGTACCAAAATAAAAGGCAAATGATAACTTGGAAGGCATTATTGCAATCATACATCAAAAAAAGCTTTAGCATCAGTAATATACATATAACTACATTTTAGAGATCACTTGAAAAAAAAGACATCACAAAGGGAAGCAGATAAATGACAGGGCAGTTCACAGAAGAAGAAAGGCTATTGACAAAAACCCAAAAGATTTCAACCTCCTTATTAATAAAATAAATGCAAATTAAAAGTTACTGAAATAGCATTTTTTTCTCTTATAGATTTGACAAAAGATTAAAAAGGTAATAATAAATTCATTAACTAGTGCATCCATGCAATAGAATGTTAAGCAATCATTAAAAATATCTTTTGGAAAATATTTTAAGGACATGGGAAAATCCAATGTTAAATCAAAAAATAGAAAAAGAATTAATAAAACTGTCATTAAAATATATATATGAGAGAAAAAGACTAGAAGGAACTTTTCCAAAAATTTTTACAATAGCTATCTCTGTATGCTGAAATTATAGATGATTTTAATTTTCTTCTTTAAACTCTTCTCTATCTTGTGAATTTTCTACAATGAGCTTATATTACTTTTAACATTGGGAAAAAATACTTCCTTTAAAATAATTTTAAAATGGACTTAAAAACCAAATTCTAGCATAACCCCTTTTGGCAACTCTTAAGTATTGATTAAATGAGCTTAGAATAGGTATTCTCAGTTGTGGGAACATATATGAATTGTGACGTGTAGGAATTTTTTAAGTTGTCGTGTGTCCTTGTGGAATTTATCCTGAGGATGGACCATGTTTCATGTTTCAAAGACAATATTTACTTTTTATTTGTCTTTGATTTAAAAAAGCAAGGAAAGGGACTTTGTCAAAGTCAATCAGATAAATGTAATCCAATTATGAAAATAAATTTGCCCTCGACTTTCCATTACTTCAAAAAGAGGAATCTTTCCATCTCCATGCGTTTCACACGGCAGATCCACGGCAGCTGCTCTGATTTGGCCCCCAAACTGCCCGGTCAGAAGCATCAGGATGAAGCGTTCTCGAGGGGCCTGGCCAGCGAGGCCTGGGTCTACTGTCAGAGGAAGCCACACGACCTCTGAAACAGCAGAAGGGGCCGCTCCAGGTGACACCAGGGCCTGAGAAGCCTCTCCTGACCCTCCCAGGCCCTCAGGTCGGGGGAAACAACCCCCATTGACTGCCAGCCTCACGGTTCCCTCTGCCTTTCCCAAGAGACGACTTCCAAGAGCGGGTTATGAAGGAATTGCATTAATCTACTTTTCTAAAACTAGGATGTTTTACAAATGTAAAATGTTTATTTTGGATTATCCCAGGTTGATTGCTTGTCTTTCTTATAATATAATTTGAACTCGCCTTTTTATTATAAAAATAAGACACTGAAAAAAAAAAGACTTCTAACAGTACAGAAGAACATGACACTCTCTGGTCCCCAGAGGCAGCTGTGCTAACATCTTCCCGTGCAGCCTTCCAGAAATTTCCCATGCGTATACAAACATACTTAATAAATTAAATGTGCATATGAATATATATACGTACGTCTATGTATGTGTATATGTTATATATTTTAACTTAGGCAGGGTCATAATTGGACACAGCACTTTCAACTTGGTTTTTGTCACCGAACAATAAATTGGATTTTAAAATCATCTATGTAAAAGCAAAGAATCATTTCATTTATGGAAGGTCTCTTTGTGGACACCTATTCTCTGAAGTCCTGAGAAAGGGAGAGAAGTTCCCAATAACGGAGGTTCATGAACCCAGGGCACGTCACCCTCCTCAAGACCAAAATGAAGGTTTGAATTAGAAACCAAGGTGACGGACTGAGAAGACTCAGTTCTTTTGACACAATGCCTCTCTACCTAAATTTCCATGATTGCACCAAATCATCCCCAGTGTATTTCCTCCAGATACAATTACGTAATTGGATCAGAACGAAAAACAGCAATACTGTTAGCTTGCACAATTCACTGCTTATGTGTGAAATTTCGAGACCACTCTTCTCTTCTCAGCAGAAGGCACAGTCCTATGGGGGCTTGCTGTTTCTTTGGGGGAGGGGGCGCACGAATGAGCAGATGGTCACAGTATGGTAGGAAGAACAATGGCCTGCTCACGGAGGTCGAGGTGCTCTGCGAGTCTTAACGATCCCACGAAGTAGGTATGAGTCTTGTCCTCACGTCACAGATGAAGAAACTGACCCAGAGAAGGTAACTGCCTTGTCCAAGGCAACACAGCCAATCCTTGGGGGAGCAAGGCTCCAGTCTGTGCTCTTAATCATCATGCGAACTGCCCGGAGGAGGACTGGGGGGCGCCGTCAGAGGTCAAGCAGGAGACAGGCAGGCATCCGGGAGGAAGCACTGAGAATGGGGTTCATAAAGAGTCTCGACTTGTGCAAGAAGCTAGTGAGGTAGAGGGGTGGGGGAAGGGAGGAGAAGGTGGACAAGTGGGGACAGCACCTGAGGCTGTAAGCCCCACCCTCTGAGGGTCTCAGCCAAGGAGGGTGATGGTTGAGACCCTGGCAGAAACCCCAGAGTGGCTGACGAGCATGTGGGAACATCTGTGCGTGTCTTCCTGTGCGTGCAGCATGGTGAGGGGGTTCGATGGCGCCAAGAAGGAGAGGACCTGTGGATGAGGGTCTGAGAGAGCCACCTGTCCCCTGAGACCTGTGCTCCGGGGGACATCAGCATCCTGAGGGAGCCAGTACCTCAGAGGCAGTGGGCTCAGAAACGACAGGCCTGGATTGCAGGTGCCGGACGACTGGGGGCGCATGGCAGAAACCACAGGCTGCCTACCACAGATACAAACATCTTGTAATGTAATTTTTGAGAGGAAGTTTGATTTTCTACTGCCAGCAGATTAAATTCTCTGGTCCTGATGAGCCAACCGAAGTTGGTGTTTGGGCATCTCTGGACCTAACATGATGCGGCACAGCGGCCATTAAAGAAAACGGATGGCCAGCTCTGGCCTCCATGGCTCTGGGGCTGGTCACACCGTCTGCCCTCTTTCCTTCCTCACTTGAAATAAAACAGAGTTTGAAGCTGCTCTGATCGGGTTACCTACGACGTGTTTGTTCTCCTGTGTGTGCTTCTCTGATAAAGTATACCTTTCAGAAACCATCCCTTGTAAAGAAGCTTTAAATCACTTATCATTTCATTTAAGAGCATTACAGAAGACCCTTAATCCAGGAAGGCCCGGGCTTGTTCCCATAACTGCTATGCACCCCTCATTTCAAGGAGGCCTGGGGGCCAGGTGTCAGGTCCCGGAGTCAGCAGCTGCCTCAAAGGATTATGACAGTCAGGGACCATGATTGAAGATCTCCAGCCTCTTATAAGCAGAGAGGCCGGCCAAAGCCCAGAAAGGAAGGGTGGCACGACCTGCTTGTGGCTGCATTCCTTGGCTTTTGGACAGACCTGGCTCGTGAAATCCTCCCATTGTGGGGCTGTATCATCCACCCATGATGCCCAGTTCCATGTGGTTTGAGAAGCATCGTACAGACTGTCGTTTTAAAAAAGATACCAGTGATTTCACTCAAAAAAAATTAGTCCCTGAATTCTTAGCCTTGACATTTCACTTCTCTAAAATGAAAACAAAAATGCTCAAGACTCTGTATCAACACGCTTCTGTGCTTAAAAACATACAAGAATCTCAACCACTACAGAAGACCCCGCCGGGGGCTATCCTCGTGGGGCTCACGTTCACCTGCACTCGATGAACCAGTGCCGGATCTGGTCTTGAAGGTTCTCCTTGATGTCTGTGCCTTCCACTAATTTCAGGCTGTCCTTGATTGTGATCAGAGCCTCTTTGTAGTCCTCTTCATGCCGGCTCTGCACCTCGTTCCGCAGGCTGATCACCTTTTCGGCCTGGATTATTGTAGCGCTGACTTTATTAAACAGAGGAGGTGGATTCTGAAAAGAGAAGCAAAAAGATTTGAGATCATAAAGGTTACAGAGCTGGCAAAAAAATATTAGACACTATTGAAAGACATCTGTATCTTCAATGGTGTCTTACCAAAGGCTCCGGAACAAAGGAATCCAGCCCGGCAGGAAAGTCTGAAGGAGTGATTCACCACCATGGGGCGGAGGGCTGGCCATCACTCTATACCGTTGCCCAGAATCGGGCTGAGGGGGGGGAGTTAGCTTGAAAAACGCATATTCAATAAACCTTTTTAAAAAAATCATTCAAACTACAGAAAATTAAGCTTTTCCAAATCTTGGCTGGTGGGAGAGCAAAGAATATAGAGTAAGAAAGTATTTGAAGCAAGAGCTGGTGAAAAGAGTTTGGCTGCTCTGGTTTCAAGAAAAACCACCAAAATCAACCCTGAAAATATCTGTTCTATTGTTACAGACCTCCAAAGAAGGAAATTCTCTGTTGACTCTAGATATTCACCCTGATATTACATCTTATTACTAGAATATTCTGGGGCCAGCCCGGTGGCATAGTGGTTAAGTTTGTGCACTCCGCTTCCGTGGCCTGGGGTTCACAGATTTGGATCCTGGGTGCGGACCTACACACCACTCATCAAGCCATGCTGTGGTGGCATTCTATATGCAAAATAGAATAGGATTGGCCCAGAAGTTAGCTCAGGGCCAATCTTCCTCACCAAAAAAAGAAGAAGAAGAAGAAAAAGAATGTTCTTTCTCAAAATCTGCTGACCAGCAAGTCAAAAAATACCTGGCTATTGAGGACCAACTATAGATGTTTAGCACTGGGCCAGCATCTGTGGAGGCCTGTGGTAAGAGGAAATACAGAATCACTTGGAGACATAATTCTTGTTCTTTGGAATCCCTAAAGAAATGAAGTTGGCAGCAGATGAGTAATGCACGTCATAATAGGGAACAATGTCAGGTAATCTGTAAGTGTCTATATTGTGGATTTGGATGGAAAGAATAAGAGGAACTTGGAGAAGAAAATCACATATGGAACTGTGCTGCCTGGAATCATAGGTATGAGAGTTGAAGGACGGTTCTCCTTTACAGATAAAGATACCGAGCCCTAAGGAGTTCAGAGACTCAGTCCAGGTCATGTAGCAAAAGAAGGGCAAATCCAGTGGTGTGCTGGACCAACCCACAATGGCGTGTGAGATCCAACAGATACATTTTCAGAAATTGTGCAAGCTGGTTGCCAAAATGCTAAATTAACAGCCATTTAAAAATGCTAAATTATATAAATTTATACTTAAACAAGTTATATTAAGAACAAAAGTTATCAATGCTCAAAACTCATCACTTCCTAATTATTTTTACTGGATTTTATGATCATCTATGCTCCCGACATTATTTATATCTGTTGTATCTCTACGTTGAAGATATTGTATAACGGCGTGCTACAGTGCGTATCTTCCCCACTGTGTTCATTCAGGTTAGTAGCTTCAAGTTGGCTGTGGTGAGAATATTTACACCATGGAAATTAGCAAACACTATTAATCAAAACTTCATGTATTGTTGTGATTTCATTGTCTAGACTTAAGAAAATGGTAGAAAAATAATAATGCAGAAAAACATAAAAACGTGCCATGTCTGTATCAGTTATATTGTGACTATCACAAAAAATTGAGGAAATAGTCTTTCAATATTCAAATACTGTAATCTGATTCAGCAAAGGCATGCCCAATTTTAAAAAGTGATGAATGAGTGAAATTCTGATATACACTTTGTTGTTTCACCTTGCTCATTAAGGCAAATAAAAATATCAATCATCATTCATCTCAGAATGACATTCATCAATTACAACCACAGGCTGACAACAGATCCAAGAGTTTAGAAAAATCCAGTAAAGCCTTCTGTGAGAATTGATGGCTATGTGGAATTTGCAACAAAAAGCAGTATATATTTTGTTATTTGTAAACTGTGTCCACATCCTTATATCAATGGAATTATAATAAATTAGGTATGAATAGATATCATATATTTTTTCTGAAGAGCCATAGTTAAGTATTACCAGCCCACCACTGTGTGCATCCAAGACTAGAACTCAGTTGTCCTAGAAGGTCCTCTCATCACTCATTGGTCATGTGCATCCTACCCATGGTCCAGCTTCTGTGAGCCTTCCTTCCCAAAGAGGCTATGTGATGTGGAATCGTCAAAGAGTACTCAGACTCTAGGGCAAAGCTAACCTTGAAGGATGTTTGTTGACTCAGAAGCATAAAAGTAATTTCCTCTTCTTGGAAAAGGGAAAAACATAAGCCAAGGCACTGAAGTGGAAAGAGAAGGCAGGCTGTGGGTAAGAGATGCGTAGAAGAATTAGCAAATCTAGAAATCCTTTATACAGAGCAGTGGCTCTTAACTTTTTTGTGTCTCAGAGACCTTTGTCTGGTGAAGCCTATGGATTACTTCTCAAAATAATGTTTGCAAATGCATAAAAGTAAAATACATAAATTGATAAAGGAAACCAATTACAGTCATGTACCATATAACGACATTTTAGTCAACGACAGACCGTATATACGATGGTGGTCCCATAAGATTAGAACCATGTAGCCTAGGTGTGTAGTAGGCCATGCCATCTAGGTTTGTGTAGCTACACTCTGTAATGTTCACACAATGACGAAATTGCCTAATGACCCATTTCTTAGAATGTGTCCCCATCCTTAAGTGACACATGACTGCGTATTGACACCCAGCTCTATCTGGTGGTGATTAGACTTGGGTCATGGGTTATTGAGAGGAAGCACAGAGGTAAAGTGCCTTTTCATCACCTCATATCAAGGGTACACACTATCAACATGATTTATGACTGCTGTTAACCTTGATCACCTGGCCGAGGAAATAGCTGTCAGGTTTCTCACTCTCAGGTTTTGTCTCTGCTCCCACATTTATTAATTTATTCAGTCTTTTATTTATATCAGTATGGACTCAAGGATATTTATTTTATACCTTGGGTTACAAGACAATACTACTTTACTACTTTGTTGTTCAAGCTGTCCCAGGGTTGGCCTCTGGAAGCTCTTTCAGTTGTACTTAGCTCCTGTGTCACTGTGGAATAACCTCCATCGTTGTGTGTATGTATGTGTCCTTTGTGTGTACTCGTTTTACATGCACATAATTTTAAAACCTCAAATAACTGCCTCCTCAGTTGTCTCACATCCCCCAAGTCTAAGACCACAGCAATAGGGAAAGGTTAGTTTCTTCAATAAATGATGTTGGGAAAGCTGGATGCGCACATGCAGAATGAACTTGGATCCTTACCTCACACCATATACAAACGTCAACTCAAAATGGCTTACAGATTTGAACATAAGACCTGGAAACATAAAACTACTATAAGAAAACAAAGGGAAAAAGCTTCTTGACATTGATCTTGGCATGGAATTTTTGATTAGGACGCTAAAAGCACAGGCAACAAAAGCAAAAACAGACAAGGGGGATTAAACTAAAAACCTTCTGCACAGCAAAGGAAACAATCAATAGAGTGAAAACAACAGAAGAAACTTACAGAATAGGAGAAAATATATGTAAATAATATATCTGATAAAGGGTTGATATCCAAAATATATAAGGAATTTATACGACTCAATAACCTGACTAAAAAATGGACAAAGAATCCGAATAGACATTTTTTGGAAGAAGACCTACAAGTGGCCAACAGGTACATGAAAAAGTGCTCAACGTCACTAATCATCAGAGCAACGCAAATCAAAACCCCAATGAGATATCACATCAGTTAGAATGGCTATTATCAAAAAGGCAAAAGATAAATGTTGGTGAGGACGTGGAGAAGACAGAACCCTGTACACTGTTGGTGGGAATGTAAATTGGTGCAGCCATTATGGAAACAGTATGGAATTTCCTCAACAAATTAAAAATAGAACTACCATATGTTCCAGCAATTCCATTTCTGGGCATATATCCAAAGGAATTGAAAATGGGGTCTTCAAGACATAACTGCACCCTCACACGCATTGCAGCATTATTCACAATAGCCAAGATATGGAAGCAACCAGGGACCACTTTAAATATGAAAACCCAGATCATTATAAGGAATGTTCTTTTATTATTTCTTTACAATATCCTTCCTCTATTTCCTTAGTTCTTTTTTTTTCCTGGAACTCCTGCAATTTTCTTTACACACATCCCTCATCCTTCCCTTTGTCACTTTGCTATTTTCTGAACTTTCTCTTTCAACTTTGTTGTTTTTTTTATTTTTTAAGTTTCTACTACTATATTTTTACTTTTCAATAGCTCTTTCTTGTTCTTTGATTCTCTTTTTTCAGCATTAGGTTCTAATTGTTGGACTCAATAATCTTCTTTTATTTCTCTAAGGTTATTATTACCTTTAGGATTTTGCTTTTTATTTTTCCCTCATATTGGTTTTTTTCCCAATTTCTTTTCTGTTGGTTGGTTTTGGTCTCTGTCTTTCCTAAGGGTCTGGTGACCTTTGTTGTCCACCCTTATTTAGGAGAGGCGCACCCAAAGCTGTCTGGTAGCTGTGTAAGGGGGTTGCTGACTGGTGGGGACACAGCTGCTTTATGGGAGGAATCTGAATATCAGCATCTGAATGTCTTTCTTTGGAGCTGCTCAGTTTCTGTCGATAGAAATCCTCCAGTCTGTTCCTAAGAGATATAAGCATGACTGCTTGAGAGTTAGGAGCCAAGCAGGGGAAGAGAGCTGGTGGTCCCACTGCTGAGAATACGGACCTTCTGTTAATCCTCCCTTTCAGAACAGGACCTCGCTCACTCCCCACTGTGCAGAAAGAGCAAGATAAACGTGCGTATTTCCTCTGCAGAGTTAGCCAAAACCCCCTAACACAACTCACGCTTCTTTGTTATGATTTTTTCAGCATCAACATGTTTGAAGTCTCTCTCCTGTCAATAGCGTATAACTGGCTTTTGAAAAACGCAATCTGAGAATTATAGAAAAGAGGAATTTTATTCATTTATGTGGATAAAATATTTGGAGAGAATCCTACCCTCTTATGTTTTCTTGTTGAATACACTTGCTTGTTTTTCCTTTCCTACCTTCTGTTGGGTTTGTGGAATGAGCTTTAATCATTCTTGTCATGGAGTGGTTTACAAATTATTCACCTTATTTTTAATTTTCTGCCAGTATTCTTAAATTTTCAACATGTTAATTAACACCTATATTTCTATCCATGTCTAGAATTCATCAGTATCTACGCAATTTCCTTGAGCAAGGCTGGGACCTCTGCATGTGTTCACTATTCTCCCCCCAAACTTTCATACTATAATCACAGACTGTGATTAATTTTTTTAATCAATAACTATTTAAATTTAAGCATAAGTTGTTCTAGTTTCTTTGTTTAGTCTTATTTTTCTTTCTCATACTCAGTTTTCATTTTGTTGAAGCATATCCTTGAGTGTAACTTTCAGAGTGGATATGGTCTGCATAAATATTCTAAGTACTTGCATTTCTAAGATGTTTTCATTTGTCCCCTTCTACTTGAATGGCAGTTTCATAGGAACCATGAAGGATACGTCTTCTAAAACACAGAGACGCCAGTGAATAGTTTGTTGGAAATTTAAGTGCTGTTCCTTTGTAGATAAGCTGTTCACTCCCAGAATGCTTTACAAGTTTTGAAAGTTCATCCAAATGCATCCAGGTGTGGGCATTTCTTCATTCATCATATTTTCCATTTGGTGGGTCCACTATGTCTTCTCTGCAAATTTTCCTCCCATTATTTTTTTTCCATTTCTGTCTCCACAACAAATATTAGCTAAGTGCCAGACCCCCAGATTGAGCTGAAGTTTTCTCATGTTTTCCATCTCCCCTTTACCTATTTGCAATATGTTATAGGAGATTTCTTTATCTTCCAGAACTTATCTGGCTTCCAGTCATGTCCATTGATTAGAATTTTAAGAGGGTCATTATCGTTTTTTTTTTTTTTTGAGCATGCTTTTATTTTCCTAGAGTCTTTTCTTATTTTATATTTGCTCCTTTCCTGTTTTTCCTGGTCACTTTGAGGGAATTTTTTTAGCTGTAACATATCCTCAAATATACTAGTGAGTTATTTTTTTCCAAATTCTCTTTTTTCCTCAAAGTTCTGGGGAGCTTTTAAAAAATACAGATTCCTAGTTCCATCCTGGAGGCGAAGAAGAACCAAGAAACTAGTGGTTTTGGAAAATCTTCAGATGAGTCTGATAATTATCCGGGTTTAAGGAAACACGGACTGCTCCTGAGAAGAGGTGGGTAACCTACAGCCCACAGGTCAAAACTGTCCCATTGCACGTTTTGTAAATAAAGTTTTATTGGAACACAGCCCTGCCCATTCAGGTAATATTGTCTATGGCTGTTTTCACACGACAGTGACAATGTTGAATAGAGACCATACGGCCTGCAAAGCCTAAAATGATGATGACGAAGAGGAAGCAAGAGGACGAGGAGGAGAAAGGGGAGAAGTAGGAGGAATGCAGGGGAGGAGAAGGAGATAGCGAAGAAGATGCTTAAAAAAAGGAATCAAAGAAGAAGATGCAGGTATCACTTCTACTGTGCACACTCACTCTACAGAAATAATCTCTTAACCCTTACAAAAATCCGCCAGGCAAGTACTATTTTCATATAACATGATAAACCAGAGAGGTGAATTAACTTTCCCAAATTCACACAGCTGGCAAATAAATGGAAGAGGCAGGAAACAAGCCATAGTTTATCTGAGCCATGCTCTGGGATTTGGGGCAGGATGCCTGAGTTTAAGTCTTGGCTTGGCCACTTGCTACCTCTGTGATTTTGTACAAGGCATCGACTCCCTCAAGGCTCAGTCTCCTCCTCTCTAAGATTGGAACAGCGTTAGGCTGTGAAGACTGAATGGAACCGTCCACGTAAAGCCCTGTCCAGAGCCTGGCACCGACCGTGCGCTCAGAGCATGCTCACATAGGTGTTTCTGCGACTTGTCATTGCACCAGGTGCACTGACATCTAATTGGGGACACCCAGGGATGCTAGGGGGCTACCGTATAAAGAAAGTTCAGGGATAAGAGGAAAACATTCAAGTCCATTTCAAAAGCTGCCAAACAAGTATATGACAAAACTCAAATTTTGCCTTATTTACAAAAGACATTAGTAAGATTGTAAATTTAAATCACCAACTTGGAACAAAAGAGATAATCTTTACAGAGTCAATTCATGTCATCTACTAAAATAAATTCCAAATGGATGAAATAGTTAAATGTAACAAGTATGCATGTGCAAACACACACACACACACACTCTCTCTCTTAGAAGTACTTATGAACCTCTGGGGGTGTGATTTCTCAACTTGAAACCACAATCGAGATTCTGTTAGAACACAGCATCTGCTTAATGACATAAAGTCAAGGGAAAAAAGATGAAAAGAAAGTCACACATATAATACTTTACAAAAATATGCATTAGAAAGTCTAAGGAAATAAGCCAATTGTCTAAGTTTAGTATGATGAAAAGGTACAACTTTTACTATAGGAAAAATCTCTATAACTACTTTAAAAGAGAATCCAGAATGAGAATCATAGATGATTTTCAAGAACAATGTTACAAATGATCTAAATGGCCTCACTATACGGGCACCCAAAGGAATGCCTTATATTATGTATCTTGTGTCAAAACAGGTGGGAATTTCCCTTACTTAATCATTTAAAAAAGTATCCAATTCTTACATCTTCCAGGTAATGTGTTTTATTCCTAGTGTTTACATTTTAAATGTATGAAATAATAGTTTATAATTCACATAGAGATTTTTATCTAATCTCTCCAACAATTTTTTTAAAATTGACCGTTTTCATGAAGATGTGAAAATGGATCTCTAGGCCAAATGACCCAAATTCACCTCTGAGGAACGTTTTGACGGCCTGTACTAATGTTACGATTCTCTACCAATGAATCACACGATATTGCTTCCCCTCCCATTACATTGTTCTTATGGTAATTTACAGCTGATTTCTTTCATAGACATACAAACTATATTTCAGAAATCTCTCCGCTCTCAGATTTTCCCAATCACCCCATTGACATGGCTCTCTGTCGTGCACATTCTTTCTCTCCATTTCGTTACTCAGTTCACACCCATCTTTGAGGTAGAAATGAGGACATGACTCCCATTGAACAGATGAGGACACCGAGGTCCCATAACGAAATGACTTTCCCAAATCACTCTGCGTTAATGAAGATGCCAGCAACAAGGTTTCCCGATTTTCGGTTCTGTGTTTTTCCTATTACGCCATGCTGTGCTGTTAATATGTGTGTATTCATGCGTGTTTCTTCATATAGCCTTTTTCTGACAAAAATACATTTGGGGTCATTTATAGCTTCTTTCTCTAGTTGCTCTTGAATTTAAAGGTTGTAATATATTTAGGTCCTATGTTAATGAGCAGCTTTTCCTTTGGGCTAAAACATCTTTTCCTCTTTGGCAACTTTGGTCATACGGAATTCAAATTCGTTAACTCACCACATAAACAGCAACTCATTTAAAAATAAATTACGAATATTAAAGGGAAATAGAGAACACCATAATATACCATATATTGAAATACATCAGCTGTAGAATAATGCATCTTAATGAAGGCTTCCCATGTGAACAAAACATTATATTTACAAGCTTTCCACAGTTAATGAGCCAGAACTGGATAACAAAACCGACGTTTATGGCAAGGTCCTCTGTCAGCAAAAATATACATATTAATAATTGATGTTGCTGTAAAAAACAGGACACAAGACGATGCTTCCCGGGGTTTGTGGGGAAATAGGACTCCATGGTCCATTAATTTAAAATGCTTATGTAATGTTCGATGGCCTTTGTCTTTAAAAATCCTGGTTCAAATCAGTAAGATAAAATGGACATTCGTCCAAATGAAAATCTGTTCAATCTATCCGTCACAAACACACTCGCAAATGAGTGATGTAACGCTGGCAGCTTTTGAAGAAGCTCGTCGTCTTGGGGGGTTTGGCTTTTTCAGGGTGGTTTCTTGTCACCAAAGGCGAAGATGGAGGAGCCAGGGGAAGGGAGGGCATCCTTCCCAAGCACATGACCGTCTCGCGAGATCTCTTGCTGTCATCAATGCGGAGATGAATTAGCTCTGGGGCACCTCCTGAACACAGCGTGCGTCCGTGTTCTCAGGAGCACGTGGGGGCCGTCTCCGTGAGGTCTCCGGGCTCCCAGCGCAGGCTTCCTGCTCTGATTTTGCATGTGGACCGCCTCATGCTGTGGACTGAACTGCTCTTTGGTTGGTGCATTTCAAGATCGCCTGTGTGCATTTCAAGATCGCCTGTGTGCATTTCAAGATCGTGTGTGT